>NW_023994336.1:267500-385000 GCF_015586225.1 Lucilia sericata | reverse complement strand
AAAATATAACATGGTTTATAAAGTTATCTTTATCTTGAGCACACTCTAAAACTCTAAAACATACCTACATTACCTACATTATTTACAATAGCTATAGATCCCGGAAAACCTGACGTCTATATTGTCTAAACAAACAACAATAGCAACGAACCATTAAAGTACCTTGAAAAATGTTGAAATAAGTTTTAAAAAATCTTTAGCCCTCTATTTCACATTTGACGCCTATCATAAATAACACACAACTCTTTATCGCACAGACTGACATCTGTATTGCCTTTTTTTTTTTTGATTTTCCTTTGGTCATATGTATTTGAACTTGGTGGCATGACGGCTAAATTGTTAATGCTACCAAATTGAGGCAAACAATCAAACCAATAAAACAATCAAAGAATTTTATCCATATTCATTTAACATTTAACAAACTGGTGCTACAAAATAGTTTTACACACAACAACAAAAAAAAATTAAGAACGACCGTAAACTGCATATTTCCATTTCCTGTTTTGATACTCTTGCGTTTGACGTTCAAAAGGTCCTCTCTGTGGCTTTTGTTTGTGATTTCATTGTTGTTATTTGTGAATGCATTCTCTAGTCTAAAAATTCTTTTACTCTTTTTTTTAAATACTTTGTTCCATTTTAGTCTTTGTTTTGATGTTTCTTTTTTTTTTTGCCATTAATTCAGTCATTTAGTGTTGTTGTAAAGAGTTTTGTACCAGTTTTAGAGATGCATATTTATTTTTGTTTTTTTTTTTTTTATCTGTTAATTCATTTGATTTTATGAAAACACTAACAACAACAACTACTACTAACTATCCAGCCAGTCATTTAACTAGATTGTTGTATTTGTTTAGTCACCTTTAGCTGAATTTGTTTTTAGAGAAATGAGAAAAATACGTGACTCATATTGAATATAAAGTATAAAAGGAATTTGTTTTTGTTTTAGTTCTCTTTTAGTTTTGGTTTTAAAGGTGATGACCTTCCTCAAATTGCAACTGCACGTGATCAACTAATTGACTAAAGTAATTAAAATAAAATTAGTAAAGTCGAAATAGCAATTCTGTAATTTTTAAGAAAATCTTGCATATTTTGTTTAGGATACAATGACTTATGGAAAAGTATCGGAATATAATTTTGTTTAGAATAGTGTAATGCTTAATCCGAATCTAATATTTGTCATTCCTACGCCTAAATCAACCAATGATAACTCACCCTGTATCGGTTACTAAATTGAAGCCTTCAATGTAACTTAAGTAACTCTTTGAACTTGTAATTGGAAACATTTTAAACATTTTGTAAAATAACAAAAAAAAAACAAATAACATTAATATTGTTGTTGCCAGCACAAGTGGCTGACAGCTTAATATCCAGGTATTTGTAATATAATCGCTGTTAACTTTATTTTAAAATACAAGTCTAGTTGAATCTTAAAATACTCTACAAATAAGCAGTATTTCAATAATAGTAGTAGTGTGTCCCAGCAACAAAAGTACTAATTTTTTTCCTTTATGTTTAAGTTCTCAAAGTTATTTTCTTTCTGTTTTCACTATTATTGTTTTTCACTGCTTTTCTATTTTGTTTTTCCATCCATGTCAACGAAAATTTATGTGTTTTAATAAATTTCTCAGAGGAAAAATATTGTTACGACAGGTTTCTTTCTATTTTTGCCACTGCTCTGATAAACAGTTGTTTTCTTTATTAAACGTTGCAACTAAAGAGAAGAAAGTTTTGAGAAAAAAAACTTTTACTTAATCATTACTTTGACTCACTCCTCCTTTTATAGAAGTGGAAAAAAATTAATAATTTATTTATTAATTATGATGGGCAGGTAATAAAGATACCATCTTCTGTTTTTATGTTGTGAGAAAATAATTGAAATTTTTCCAGTGTAAAATTTTAATGAAAGTGTTGCAAAATGTTTAGAAATAAAGAAAATATTAGTTCAACAAAAAGTTTAAAAATGTAATATCTAGTTCAGTTCTAGTTCAGTTCTAGTTCAGTCTAGTTCAGTTCTAGTTCAGTTTCTAGTTCAGTTCTAGTTCAGTTCTAGTTCAGTTCTAGTTCAGTTCTAGTTCAGTTCTAGTTCAGTTCTAGTTCAGTCTAGTTCAGTTCTAGTTCAGTTCTAGTTTCAGTTCTAGTACAGTTCTAGTTCAGTTCCAGTTCAGTTCTTAGTTAGTCAGTTCTAGTTCAGTTTCCAGTTCAGTTCTAGTTCAGTTCTAGTTCAGTTCTAGTTCAGTTCTAGTCTAGTTCAGTTCTAGTTCAGTTCTAGTTCAGTTCTAGTTCAGTTCTAGTTCAGTTCTAGTTCAGTTCTAGTTCAGTTCTAGTTCAGTTCTAGTTCAGTTCTAGTTCAGTTCTAGTTCAGTTCTAGTTCAGTTCTAGTTCAGTCTAGTTCAGTTCTAGTCAGTTCTAGTTCAGTTTCTAGTTCAGTTCTAGTTCAGTTCTAGTTCAGTTCTAGTTCAGTTCTAGTTCAGTTCTAGTTCAGTTCTAGTTCAGTTCTAGTTCAGTTCTAGTTCAGTTCTAGTTCAGTTCTAGTTCAGTTCTAGTTCAGTTCTAGTTCAGTTCTAGTTCAGTTCTAGTTCAGTTCTAGTTCAGTTCTAGTTCAGTTCTAGTTCAGTTCTAGTTCAGTTCTAGTTCAGTTCTAGTTCAGTTCTAGTTCAGTTCTAGTTCAGTTCTAGTTCAGTTCTAGTTCAGTTCTAGTTCAGTTCTAGTTCAGTTCTAGTTCAGTTCTAGTTCAGTCTAGTTCAGTTCTAGTTCAGTTCTAGTTCAGTTCTAGTACAGTTCTAGTTCAGTTCCAGTTCAGTTCTAGTTCAGTTCTAGTTCAGTTCTAGTTCAGTTTTAGTTCAGTTCTAGTTCAGTTCTAGTTCAGTTTCTAGTTCAGTTCTAGTTCAGTTCTAGTTCAGTTCTAGTTCAGTTCTAGTTCAGTTCTAGTTCAGTTTTAGTTCAGTTCTAGTTTAGTTCTAGTTCAGTTCTAGTTCAGTTCTAGTTCAGTCTAGTCAGTTCTAGTTCAGTTCTAGTTCAGTTCTAGTTCAGTTCTAGTTCAGTTCTAGTTCAGTTCTAGTTCAGTTCTAGTTTCAGTTCTAGTTCAGTTCTAGTTCAGTTCTAGTTCAGTTCTAGTTCAGTTTCTAGTTCAGTTGTAGTTCAGTTTTAGTTCAGTTCTAGTTCAGTTAGTTCAGTTCTAGTTAGTTCTAGTTCAGTTCTAGTTCAGTTCTAGTTCAGTCTAGTTCAGTTCTAGTTCAGTTCTAGTTCAGTTCTAGTTCAGTTTCTAGTCAGTTCTAGTTCAGTTCTAGTTCAGTTCTAGTTCTAGTTCAGTTCTAGTTCAGTTCTAGTTCAGTTCTAGTTCAGTTCTAGTTCAGTTCTAGTTCAGTTCTAGTTCAGTTCTAGTTCAGTTCTAGTTCAGTTCTAGTTCAGTTCTAGTTCAGTTCTAGTTCAGTTCTAGTTCAGTTCTAGTTCAGTTCTAGTTCAGTTCTAGTTCAGTTCTAGTTCAGTTCAGTTCAGTTCTAGTTCAGTTCTAGTTCAGTTCTAGTTCAGTTCTAGTTCAGTTCTAGTTCAGTTTCTAGTTCAGTTCTAGTTTCAGTTCTAGTTCAGTTCCTAGTTCAGTTCTAGTTCAGTTCTAGTTTCAGTTCTAGTTCAGTTCTAGTTCAGTTCTAGTTCAGTTCTAGTTCAGTCTCAGTTCTAGTCAGTTCTAGTTCAGTCTAGTTCAGTTCTAGTTCAGTTCTAGTTCAGTTCGCAGTTCAGTTCTAGTTCAGTTTCTTTAGTTCAGTTCTAGTTCAGTTCTAGTTCAGTTCTAGTTCGTTCTAGTTCAGTTCTAGTTCAGTTCTAGTTCAGTTCTTGTTCATTCTAGTTCTAGTTCAGTTCAGTTCTAGTTCAGTTCTAGTTCAGTTCTAGTTCAGTTCTAGTTCAGTTCTAGTTCAGTTCTAGTTCAGTTTCTAGTTCAGTTCTAGTTCAGTTCCTAGTCAGTTCTAGTTCAGTTCTAGTTCAGTTCTAGTTCAGTCTAGTTCAGTTCTAGTTCAGTTCTAGTTCAGTTCTAGTTTAGTTCTAGTTCAGTTCTAGTTTCAGTTCTAGTTCAGTTCTAGTTCAGTTCTAGTTCAGTGCTAGGTTCAGTCTAGTTCAGTTCTAGTTCAGTTCTAGTTCAGTTCTAGTTCAGTTCTAGTTCAGTTCTAGTTCAGTTCTAGTTCAGTTCTAGTTCAGTTCTAGTTCAGTTCTAGTTCAGTTCTAGTTCAGTTCTAGTTCAGTTCTAGTTCAGTTCTAGTTCAGTTCTAGTTCAGTTCTAGTTCAGTTCTAGTCAGTTCTAGTTCAGTTCTAGTTCAGTTCTAGTTCAGTTCAGTTCAGTTTAGTTCAGTTCTAGTTCAGTCTAGTTCAGTTTCTGTTCAGTTCTAGTTTCAGTTTTTAGTTCAGTTCTAGTTCAGTTCTAGTTCAGTGTCTAGTTCAGTTCTAGTTCAGTTCTAGTTCTAGTTCAGTTTCTAGTTCAGTTCTAGTTCAGTTCTAGTTCAGTTTCTAGTTCAGTTCTAGTTCAGTTCTAGTTCAGTTCTCTAGTTCAGTTTCAGTTCAGTTCTAGTTCTAGTTCAGTTCTAGTTCAGTTCTAGTTCAGTTCTAGTTCAGTTCTAGTCAGTTCTAGTTCAGTTCTAGTTCAGTTCTAGTTCAGTTCTAGTTCAGTTCTAGTTCAGTTCTAGTTCAGTTCTAGTTCAGTTCTAGTTCAGTTCTAGTTCAGTTCTAGTTCAGTTTCTGTTCAGTTCTAGTCTCAGTTCTATTAAGTTCTAGTTCAGTCCAGTTCTAGTTCAGTTTTAGTTCAGTTTTAGTTCAGTTCTAGTCCAGTTCTAGTTCAGTCCAGTTCTAGTTCAGTTCTAGTTCAATATTATAGAAAATTCAAAAAGTACCTTTTGTATAACGATAAAGTACCAAAAAGTCCTTTTTATAGGTTCTTACGTAGTCAAGGCCCTACATGCTAAACTTTGTGTTTCTAAGTTCAATATTATAGAAAATTCAAAAAGTAAATTTGTAGAACGAAAAAGTACCAAAAAGTCGCCTTTTATGTGTTCTCGCCTAATCCGGGCTCTACATAATTAATTTCATGTTTCTAGATTCAATATTATAGAAAATTCAAAAAGTACATTTTATAGAACGAAAAAGTACCAAAAAGTCTCCTTTTATAGGTTCTTACCTAATCAAGACCCTACATGCTAAATTTCATGTTTCTAGGTTCAATATTATAGAAAATTCAAAAAGTACCTTTTGTAGAACGAAAAAGTACCGAGAAGTCCCCTTTTATGTGTTCTGACCTAATCCGGGCTCTACATACTTAATTTCATGTTTCTAGGTTCAATATTATAGAAAATTCAAAAAGTACCTTTTTTAGAACGAAAAAGTACCAAAAAGTCCCCTTTTATAGGTTCCTACCTAATCAAGACCCTACTTGCTAAATTTCATGTTTCTAGGTTCAACATTATAGAAAATTCAAAAAGTACCTTTTGTAGAACGAAAAAGTACCAAAAGTCACCTTTTATGTGTTCTCGCTTAATCCAGGCTCTACAAACTTAATTTCATATTTCTAGGTTCAATATTATAGAAAATTCAAAAAGTACCTTTTTTAGAACGAAAACGTACCAAAAAATCCTCTTTAATGTGTTCTCGCCTAATCCTGGCTCTACATACTTAATTTCATGTTTCTAGCCAATGACAACGTAACGTAACGTGATGTTCATTCTTTGCTTTGTGTTTATAAACAAGAAATCACAATAATAAAAAAAATTTACCGTTTGATACTGTGTTTTGTTTTTGTTTGTTTATTGTTTTGTATAAGCATGCATGAAAAATGTAAATTTTTCATGAAATTTTCAGAGGTGGTCTCGGATTTTTACTCATATCTTTGTTATTTATGGACCGATTGGGCTGATTTTAAATAGCGTTCTATTCGATCGTATTTGGGATAGAATTATTGAAAATTCGGATCTCGCAGATATCTGGGGTCTTCTGAAAACTGATTTCAACATAAACACAGACAGACAGATGGACAGACGAACATGGCTAAATCGACTCCGCTATTGTAGTCTAGTTATTTTAATAGCTGATATTAGAATTTCCATAATTTTATTTGGTTTAAACTAAATACATATTGGAATTTATTGTATTTTACAAATTTTCATAAATTTCCAATAACATTTTATTTAAAATTGAATAAAATATTTTATGAATAAACATTATGTATTTTCATCATTCGAATACCATTTTAGAGATTATTGGCAAAAAACATCGAACTATTTTGATTAAAATTTTTTTTCTATTTATTCGACTGTAAATTTTTTTTAATTTTGAACAAAATTTTCTTAAATTAATCTTAAAAAAAAACAATGTTTTCAATTACATATAATTAAATTAAAAAAAATCACTCACCTTAATTAACATCGGTTTCCTTTCAGCCAACAATTTTATTTAATCTTTTTCACAAACTTCTCTTTTATTTCAAGATTTTTCATTTCTTTTCAATATATTTTTTTTATTTTTTTAGCTTTTTTTCATACAAAGATCTACAGTTGATTTCCTTCACATTTCCTTTACTATAATCGAAAGCTTTTTCTTATTTGAAATTATTTTACTTCTTCTTTATTTTTCTTTACAAAACTTATTAAAGCTTTTCTTTTTTCATTAACAACTTTTTTCTCCACATTCTAACCAACCAACTAACCGTTGAACTAAACACACTCCCCTACCCGCACACCAACTCACATTTATTAACAAACGAATGACGAAACTAAAGCAAAAAACGACCGGCTCGGCATTTTATCTTTTTCCAAACAATTTTCCCACAATATTTTCACTAATTTACAAATTACTTTTTAACAAGATATTTACACACAACGATTAACAAACATTTAAATTTTATATTTATGCAAAAATATTAACAATTTATTAACTTTTAACCGGATCTATTTATTAATTAAACGACCACAAATCACCAAACAACCGAACACTTGCGAAATTTCTAGAAAACTAAAAGAAAAAATGCAAGTAATGATTCTGTTGCTATTGTTGTTGTTGTTGCTGCTGTCATTATTTGATTTGTACTAAATTGTAGGCAAATATGTAATATGTTTGTTGTAATTTTATTTGTTAAAGAGAGAGGTGTAATAATAAAAAGTGCGTAAATAGATTAAGAGCACGAAGTTAAGGAAATTTATTAGTGAATGTCAAATAGGAAATATTTAGTAAAATGTTAATAAAGGAATAGTGACAGGGTTGGGATTTTGTTTTATAATTATTATTGAGTTATAACAAATAAAGTACTTTTTAAGTTTTTATATACTAAACTAATTTTCTGTTAGACTATAAACTAGACTACAGACTAGACTATAGACTAGACTATAGACTAGAATATAGACTAGACTATAGACTAGACTATAGACTAGACTATAGACTAGACTATAGACTAGACTAGACTATAGACTAGACTAGACTATAGACTAGACTATAGACTAGACTATAGACTAGACTAGACTATAGACTAGACTATAGACTAGACTATAGAATAGACTATAGACTAG
Source organism: Lucilia sericata (assembly GCF_015586225.1). Classification (NCBI taxonomy): domain Eukaryota; kingdom Metazoa; phylum Arthropoda; class Insecta; order Diptera; family Calliphoridae; genus Lucilia; species Lucilia sericata. Next base: position 377,468 of record NW_023994336.1, on the reverse strand, counting down.
ACTATAGACTAGACTATAGACTAGACTATAGACTAGACTGTAGACTAGACTATAGACTAGACTGTAGACTAGACTGTAGACTAGACTGTAGACTAGACTATAGACTAGACTATAGACTAGACTATAGACTAGACTATAGACTAGACTATAGACTAGACTATAGACTAGACTATAGACTAGACTATAGACTAGACTATAGACTAGACTATAGACTAGACTATAGACTAGACTATAGACTAGACTATAGACTAGACTATAAACTAGACTATAGACTAGACTTTAGACTAGACTATAGACTAGACTATACTATAGACTAGACTATACTATAGACTAGACTATACTATAGACTAGACTATACTATAGACTAGACTATACTATAGACGAGACTATACTATAGACTAGACTATACTATAGACTAGACTATACTATAGACTATACTATAGACTAGACTATACTATAGACTACACTAGACTATACTATAGACTAGACTATACTATAGACTAGACTATAGACTAGACTATAGACTAGACTATAGACTAGACTATAGACTAGACTATAGACTAGACTATAGACTAGACTATAGACTAGACTATAGACTAGACTATAGACTAGACTATGGACTAGACTATAGACTAGACTATAGACTAGACTATAGACTAGACTATAGACTAGACTATAGACTAGACTATAGACTAGACTATAGACTAGACTATAGACTAGACTATAGACTCTATAGACTAGACTATAGACTAGACTATAGATAGACTAAGACTAGACTATAGACTAGACTATAGACTAGACTATAGACTAGACTATAGACTAGACTATAGACTAGACTATAGACTAGACTATAGACTAGACTATAGACTAGACTATAGACTAGACTATAGACTAGACTATAGACTAGACTATAGACTAGACTATAGACTAGACTATAGACTAGACTATAGACTAGACTATAGACTAGACTATAGACTAGACTATAGACTAGACTATAGACTAGACTATAGACTAGACTATAGACTAGACTATAGGCTAGACTATAGACTAGACTATAGACTAGACTATAGGCTAGACTATAGACTAGACTATAGACTAGACTATAGGCTAGACTATAGACTAGACTATAGACTAGACTGTAGACTAGACTATAGACTAGACTATAGACTAGACTATAGACTAGACTATAGACTAGACTATAGACTAGACTATAGACTAGACTATAGACTAGACTATAGACTAGACTATAGACTATAGACTAGACTATAGACTAGACTAGACTAGACTATAGACTAGACTATAGACTAGACTATAGACTAGACTATAGACTAGACTATAGACTAGACTATAGACTAGACTATAGACTAGACTATAGACTAGACTATAGACTAGACTATAGACTAGACTATAGACTAGACTATAGACTAGACTATAGACTAGACTATAGACTAGACTATAGACTAGACTATAGACTAGACTATAGACTAGACTATAGACTAGACTATAGACTAGACTATAGACTAGACTATAGACTAGACTATAGACTAGACTATAGACTAGACTATAGACTAGACTATAGACTAGACTATAGACTAGACTATAGACTAGACTATAGACTAGACTATAGACTAGACTATAGACTAGACTATAGACTAGACTATAGACTAGACTATAGACTAGACTATAGACTAGACTATAGACTAGACTATAGACTAGACTATAGACGACTATAGACTAGACTATAGACTAGACTATATATAGACTAGACTATAAGACTAGACTATACTATAGACTAGACTATACTATAGACTAGACTATACTATAGACTAGACTATACTATAGACTAGACTATACTATAGACTAGACTATACTATAGACTAGACTAGACTATACTATAGACTAGACTATCTATAGACTAGACTAGACTATACTATAGACTAGACTATACTATAGACTAGACTATACTATAGACTAGACTATACTATAGACTAGACTATACTAGACTATACTATAGACTATACTATAGACTAGACTATAGACTAGACTATAGACTAGACTATAGACTAGACTATAGACTAGACTATAGACTAGACTATAGACTAGACTATAGACTAGACTATAGACTAGACTATAGACTAGACTATAGACTAGACTATAGACTAGACTATAGACTAGACTATAGACTAGACTATAGACTAGACTATAGACTAGACTATAGACTAGACTATAGACTAGACTATAGACTAGACTATAGACTAGACTATAGACTAGACTAAGACTAGACTATAGACTAGACTATAGACTAGACTAAGACTAGACTATAGACTAGACTATAGACTGAACTATAGACTAACTATAGACCAGACTATAGACTAGACTAGACTATAGACTAACTAGACTATAGACTAGACTATAGACTAGACTATAGACTAGACTATGACTAGACTATAGACTAGACTAGACTATAGACTAGACTATAGACTAGACTATAGACTAGACTAGATAGACTAGACTAGACTATAGACTAGACTATAGACTAGACTATAGACTAGACTATAGACTAGACTATAGACTAGACTATAGACTAGACTATAGACTAGACTATAGACTAGACTATAGACTAGACTATAGACTAGACTATAGACTAGACTATAGACTAGACTATAGACTACCCTATAGACTAGACTATAGACTAGACTATAGACTAGACTATAGACTAGACCATAGACTAGACTATAGACTAGACTATAGACTAGACTATAGACTAGACTATAGACTAGAACTATAGACTAGACTATAGACTAGACTATAGACTAGACTATAGACTAGACTATAGACTAGACTATAGACTAGACTATAGACTAGACTAGACTAGACTAGACTAGACTATAGACTAGACTATAGACTAGACTATAGACTAGACTATAGACTAGACTATAGACTAGACTATAGACTAGACTATAGACTAGACTATAGACTAGACTATAGACTAGACTATAGACTAGACTATAGACTAGACTTATACTAGACTATAGACTAGACTATAGGACTAGCTATAGACTAGCCTATAGACTAGACTATAGACTAGACTATAGACTAGACTATAGACTAGACTATAGACTAGACTATAGACTAGACTATAGACTAGACTATAGACTAGACTATAGGACTAGACTATAGACTAGACTATAGACGAACTATAGACTAGACTATAGACGAGACTATAGACTAGACTATAGACTAGACTATAGACTAGACTATACTAGACTATAGACTAACTAGACTAGACTATAGAACTAGACTATAGACTAGACTATAGACTAGACTATAGACTAGACATAGACTAGACTATAGGACTAGACTATAGCTAGACTAGACTAGACTATAGACTAGACTATGACTAGACTATAGACTAGACTATAGACTAGACTATAGACTAGACTATGACTAACTATGACTAGACTAGAGACTAAACTATAGACTAGACTATAGACTAGACTATAGACTAGAGACTAGACTAGACTATAGACTAGACTATAGACTAGACTATAGACTATAGACTAGACTAGACTAGACTATAGACTAGACTATAGACTAGACTATAGACTAGACTATAGACTAGACTATAGACTAGACTATAGACTAGACTATAGACTAGACTATAGACTAGACTATAGACTAGACTATAGACTAGACTATAGACTAGACTATAGACTAGACTATAGACTAGACTATAGACTAGACTATAGACTAGACTATAGACTAGACTATAGACTAGACTATAGACTAGACTATAGACTAGACTATAGACTAGACTATAGACTAGACTATAGACTAGACTATAGACTAGACTATAGACTAGACTATAGACTAGACTATAGACTAGACTATAGACTAGACTATAGACTAGACTATAGACTAGACTATAGACTAGACTAGACTAGACTATAGACTAGACTATAGACTAGACCATAGACTAGACTATAGACTAGACTATAGACTAGACTATAGACTAGACTATAGACTAGACTATAGACTAGACTATAGACTAGACTATAGACTAGACTATAGACTAGACTATAGACTAGACTATAGACTAGACTATAGACTAGACTATAGACTAGACTATAGACTAGACTAGACAAAAGTAGATTTCTTGCGATTTATTATGTAAAAATCTAATTTTTTTCAACATTTTCTGACTTATTTCGACTTCTTTTACTCTTCGACTCTTCCGATTTTTTCGACTTTTTACTACATTTTTCAACTTTTCTATTGTTTTCGACTTTTATTTGGAAAATCGATTCTTCGACTTTTTTCTTAAAAGATTGTTGACTTTTCTATTTCGTTAGGACAAATAGTCGACTTCGAATTTTAGACATATTCCGACAAAAAGTCGATTCTTCGATTATTTTAAAGTCGATTTATAGAACCTTAGTTTGACCATCAGAAAAAACTCTTTTACTTAACATTGTGCACCTAATCTATTTACGCACTCTAAAAAATTCTCCCCCACCACCCATCATAATAAAATAACAACAAACACAATTTAGCACAACTCAAATAATGACAGCAGCAGCATCAACAACAACAATAGCAACAGAATTATAACTTGCATTTTTCTCTTTTAGTTTTCTAGAAATGTCGCAAGTGTTCGGTTGTTTAGTGATTAGTGGTCTTTTAATTAATAAATAAATCCGTTCAAAAGTAAATAAATTGATAATATTTTGCATAAATATGAAATTAAAATGTTTGTTAATCGTTGTGTGTAAAAATATTGTTAAAAAGTAACTTGCAAATTAGTAAAAATAGTATAGCAAAACTGTTTGGAAAAAAATAATAATGTATAGGGGAAAGTAAATAAATGTTTGTGTGTAGCAAAGAAGAAGAGAAAAATAGCTTTTATAAGTTTAGTACAGGAAAGGAGGAAATAAAAGAAAATTCAATAAGCAGTAAGCTTTCAAATGTAGTGAAGGAAATAATATGTTGATCTTTTAAATAAAAAAAAGCTAAAATACTTAATTTAAAAAATGTTATAAATTTGCGATATTTGTGTTTGTGGATATGTACTTGTTTTTCTTAACGGTTAATTTAACTGTTTTCTCTTTACATCTTACACTTTCCTGTACATTTGCCGAAAAGGTTTTTAAATTTGCTACAATAATTCTCTTAGTGGTTTTTGTTTGTACTAAACTCTTTGTAATCAAAAAGAAACACACCACATCAAGCTATTAAAATTACAAAATAAAAGTAATCATTAAAAAACCATAGCCTGGTTTTAGGATGTACAATTTTCTATAACACTGAAGTATTGTGGGGTTGAATTTCTTTTTCACCTGTTTAATACTTCCTACCAACACACCACAAACATGTGTGTTTTACCACCTCACTAATAAGTGTTTGGGTGGTTGTAGTATTTGTTGTATTTTGTTTCTGTTTTTAACAATCTGGCTACTTTAATTTGTGCAATTCGTTGTAAGTTGGCAACTTTTGCTTTACAGCTGTTTTTAGAGGGAACAATCAAAGACCAGCGCCGATTCGGCTTTAAGCCTAGCCGCCGAAAAAAATGTCAATACCTTCGTCGCCGAAAATGTTTCAGCTTAATACGGCTTACAAACTTTGCCATATTTTGTATAATTTACAGAACACTTTCGCTAAATTTATGGAATTTTACAATATAAAATTAATTTGTTTTCATTTAAGCTAGTTTTCTTTTGTTTAATAATAAGCCGCTCATTGCAATTTCAAAGTTGTGTAAAACGTTTAACGTTCGAAGCGTATTGCTTCGCCTCAGGCATTTTCGTGTTTTCGCGCCTAATTCGAGTCGCTGCTTTTACTTCAAACCAGCTTAAGTTGACGTCAACGGAGCTACACCTTTTTACATTGCTGGTATGTCATACCGTAAATGGCTAGGTATCATATCGAACATGTGTATTTTAAATGGAAAGTGCAGTTGATGTCAATTCTGCCGACTGCGAACAGAGATTCTGCTAGAATTTTTCGCGCCAAACTGTTTTCTGCTTTTTTTTATTTGTAAAAAAAAATCTGTTGTAGTGTGTGTGCAGCAAAAATCTAAAAGACAGAAATAAAAAAAATATTTATTTAATAACAATTGAACTTAGAAATTAATAAAATTGTATGATATACTACTATACCGAGGGTCATTGTGCAAAAAAGTAGGCTTTCGTGAAATAATTTAGGATATTTTTTTAGTTTTTATAATTTTGTTTATTTTTTATTAGAAATCTTTTGTTAAATTTTTTTTTTTTGATTTTTTTAAGATTATTGAATATGAAAATCGTATTCGCCAATTTTCCACACCCGACAAAATTTTCCGTTATTTTGCCACTTTCAGTTTTGAAATTGAACATTTTTGAAATTTTGAAATTTTTTGGTTTAGTTTATTTGGCGTACTTGTATTATTTAATTTTACAATTATTTTTGTAAAAACCTTTTATTTCAAAACGTTTTTTTTTGTATAAAAAGTACTTTTTCCTTATTTAACTGGTACTTTTTGGATTTTCTATAATATTAAATTTAGGAACATGAAATTAAATAAAATAGGTATACTTTGGTACTTTTTCGTACTTCAACTGGTACTTTATGAGTTTTCCAAAAATATTGAATATATAAACATAAAATTAAACACGCAGTATCCTGAATGGACGAAAATTTAAAAAGGAAACTTTTTGGTAATTTTTGTTCTTTTACTAATACTTTTCGAATTTTCTATAATATTAAACCTAAAACATAAAATTGGACACGCAGCTTCCTGATTGTATAAAAATATGTATGCGAAAAATTTCTGGTTGAAAATTAAACATGCATCATCCTGATTCAATGAAAATCTAAAATTAAACTTATAGGGTCCTTATTGAAAGCAGACTTTCAATATTGAACCTAGAAACAAGTATGAAAATCTTTAAAAGGGATCTTTTTGATATTGTATTTACAATCATAATATTTATTTTATTCCATTACGATGAGGGTAGCTAAGCACACTGGGTATAGCTAGCTGCATTTCATACAGAAGACCGTTTAATAGGCCTTTTTGAGTAAACCTTCTATCAGCCCCCTAACACAACGTTTTTAGAATTTGTTGCGATTGCAGAGGGGTGAGTTGAGTATGTAAGCTAATTTTTCGGTAATATAATATAAGGAAGTTGGACTTCTTCGATGTTGTTGCGGAATGCGTTATACGGATAATATATGACTTGAAATCTTTGTGAATGTACTCGGTTCGTTTATTTCACTGAGTGGTTTTGACTATTTACGCGTAACGCTATGGATTTTCTGATGTTAATTTAATAATCAAGATAAAATCTGTGTATCACGAGGGAATGGAAATGTGGCCTGCCAGTGAAAACAGTATCCCTTGTTACCGCCGACAGCTATTGAAAATAAATTAACTTTTGTCATCTCGTAGTTCTCATCTCGTGGTTCATTATTATAAGATACCGTTTCCCAAAATGTGTGTCCTTAGATCAATGTTTGGTGATCTGAATCAAATAATAAAAAGGAACTTTTTTAAAGTTTTTCCTATTTTATATATATTCATCTCGTAGTTCTCATCTCGTGGTTCATTATTATAAGAACCGTTTCCCAAAATGTGTGTCCTTAGACCAATGTTTGGTTATCTGGATCAAATAATAAAAAGGAACTTTTTTAAAGTTTTTCCTATTTTATATATCGTGACCCTATATTCAAAAAGTGCGAACTCAATTTTGGGCAAAGTGAGTTTTTGATGCAAAAGGATTCCTCAATGCAGGATCCACGTCTGGTATAAATTTGAAACCAAAAATGTAATATTTGCACTTTTAACAACAATTTTTGTTAATATGCTATCTCAAAGTTAAATTTTTATTGAAGAAAATAAGTGCTAACTTCCATATAAATTTTACAACATTTTTTAAAACTTCAAATTTATTTAAAATTTATTTTGTATATTAACAAGATGAACATGCTGAACACGAAACAGGTGAAGATTAATAAATTGAATGTATAGTTTTTAAGATATGATCATTTATATATTTGTATATAATGCCAGTTTTCGACTTTAAATAATGTTTTTCCGAAAAATGTAAAGTTATTTCAGAAATAGTTTATAACACTAAGATCTATAATATTCTATGGTTCCAATTTAGAATTTTGATTATAAAAAAGTCTTTAAATGTGCAAATTATGGAGTATTATTCAAAAAATATTGGTACTTTTTATATTCAGAAACTTTTCATAATTTAAAATATTTGTACTGAGAATAAGGAATAGTAAACAAGCAGATATGCCATGAGTTTTTCTACTTAAATGGTGTAAATGCATTTTATTGGACTTACTGGTTTGACTTATATCCCTTTAAAAAAAAAAAACATTTCATAAAATTATAAAATAACGCATATTATTAGAAGAAATTTTTGTTCTATTTTTTGAACAAAACATGCTAACTTAGAACAAATATTAGTTTTTTTGTCGACCAAAAAGTGCTATCTTAAATAAGTCGCTAAAATGTGCAAAATATTAAAATTTTTTCATAGGTAAGAATTAGTAAGGATGTTAAAAACGTATTCTGGAAGAAATATTGTCTTTTAGTGCAATATTTCACGAATTAAATAGTTTTTTTACTTTCCTGAAAACTAGACTTTATTGATTTAGCACTTTTTGAATATAGGGTATCGATATATTTTACGTATGATAATTAATTTTGATATCATGTGAAAGGTCTTTGAGAGACGCTTTTAATGGCGTATAACAAATTAAAGTTAAAAAAAATTAAAGTTTTATTTAGATTTTTTTATTTTTTTTATTTTTTTCCCTCCCTGCATAATTTCTCACACAACTTTTGTGTTTGCCCTATTTTATTGTTCTAAATTATGTACAAAATCCTACTTAAAAAGTATCTCGGATTCCGTTTTTATTTAAAATCATTGAAAATTTTAAAATTAAACGTATTTGAGAACATAGCCGTCTTACAGTCGATTTTAAGCCACCGCCGATATTTTTATAGTGTCTGCCGCCGCCGCCGCCATTAATAATTGTCGGCGCAGGGCTCTGGGAACAATTCTGAAAAGAAAGAATTTATTTATTATTAAATAAATTGCAAAAAAGTGCTAAAAATAGTTAAATAAACGAAAATTTTAACGAAATTTCTATCGAATATTTTTATAGACTACTTAAATTATAAAAAAGTAAAAGTAAGTGCTGCAAAGAAAGGAACAATCTGCTCCAAACTGATTTTTCCCAGTAACATTATCGATTGTTTTTATTTTTTTTCTCAATTTCGCAGTAACTTGTGATTTGCAGATTGTGTTGACCAACGAAAAAAATGTCTATTTTGAGACAATGTGGTGCTTTAGTGGCACGACAATTAATCGCGCCAAGGTCCAGCATATTAAACAATAATATGGGAGTATTACCGCTGATGGCCAAACGTATCAATCTCAATGTTCAAGAGGATGTGCCATTTGCCAGCAGAGGCTATAAGAAATTTGGCCATCAAAAGGAAAAAACACCAAATTTTACTAAAATCTATCATTTGATTATTGGTTCACTGTTTGTGATTTGTATAATGGATTGGAAGAAGTGGGTTATTCATTGAAATTTTTCTTATGACAACAAAATTATTGATTCTTCAATTTTCAGAGTAAAAAACTTCCTTACACCCAAAGTAGATGCTGACGCTGGTGTGGAAAATGTTGAGGTGGAGAAAAAAGGTAAAAAGAAATTATCCAAAGAGGAAAGAAAGGCCAGAGATGCAAAGCATGACTCGAATAGAGATACCGACAGTGATAGTGAGACAGAAAGTGAAAGCGAGGAGGAAAATGCTGTCAATGAACAGTCGGTGAATAGCGTCCGTACTGAAAAGGAAAAAGTAGGCTTTCGTGAAAGAAAGGTAAGCTATTCACGAAATATCTTAGGAGTTTTTTAGTTTTTATAATTTTGTTTATTTTTTATTTGAAATCTTTTGTTACATTTTTTTGATTTTTTTAAGATTATTGAATATGAAAATCGTATTCGCCAATTTTCCACACCCGACAAAATTTTCCGTTATTTTGCCACTGTCCGTTTGACGACACCTCAGGGCACCACTGTGTGCATGACACCAGATGATTTTTTACGTTCTATTTATCCAGGCATTAAGCAACCAGATGGTAATTTTTTTATTTTCATTTAGTTTTTAATTATTTTGTAGTTTTTTATTTAAAGTTTTGGGGGAAACAATATTTTTTTTTTTTTTAAATTTAAAAAATTTTCAAATATTTTTTAAATGTTTAAAATTTTGCTAAATTTTCAAAAATTTTGTAAAATATTTAAAATTTTGTAAAATATTTAAAATTTGTGAAATATTTAAAATTTGTAGAATTTTAAAATTTTGCATAAGTTTCAAATTTCATAAAAAATTGAAAATTTTTGAAATTTTGAAATTTTTTTGTTTAGTTTATTTGGCGTACTTGTATTATTTAATTTTACAATTATTTTTGTAAAAACCTTTTATTTCAAAACGTTTTTTTTTTCGTATAAAAAGCTTTTATTTAAAAATTGTAATAATCTCATAAATAATACTTAACTAAAACTTAAATTAACTTTCAACTAAAATCTAGATTATTGAATACGAAAATCGTATACGTCAATTCTCAACACCCGATAAGGTGTTTCGTTATTTCGCCACAATACAAGTACCAACATCAGATGATCGTCATGAGATATTTATGACACCATCTGATTTTCTAACAAGTATGACACCTGGTATGAAACAACCAGAGGGTACGTTAACAAACTAACAAAAGCTTATACATATAAATATTTCCATAAAACTAATTTCAATATTATTATTTTTTTTACAGGTTTGGGTCTAGATCAATATAGACGTTATGATCCCAAGGTTAGTAAAATTGTTGTTTGTTAGTTTAAATAATATGAAACTGTAGCTTTACCTAACATCCAAATTATGTCTTGTCTTTTTTTAACCAAATTGCTCAAAATTCTTAAAGCAAGTTTCTGGAAAGGTATTTTATATTTATATAAGTCTTAAATGTTTTACCTTATCTTATGTTGGTTTTAATGACATCTTTTTTATTTATTTTTTTCTCTAATAGTCTGTTGGTGAATGTCTAAATTTACATTTAGAGAAAAATAGTATTTTCTATAAACTGGGTTCCTATGGCTTAATCACATTCTCCGACTATATATTTTTGCTCACAGTTTTGTCAAGTAAGTGGAATTATCTGAATAATTTTTTATTATAAACGTTTAGAAATAATGTACGTTTTTTAGTTCCAATTCAATTCTAGTTAGGTTCCAGTTCAAATCTAGTTCAGTTCTAGTTCAGTTGTAATTTAGTTGTAGTTCAATTCCAATTCAGTTGTAGTTCAGTTCTAGTGCAGTTCTAGTTCAGTTCTAGTTCAGTTTTAGTTCAGTTTTAGTTCAGTTTTAGTTCAGTTTTAGTTCAGTTCTAGTTCAGTTCTAGTGCACTTCTAGTGCAGTTCTAGTTCAGTTTTAGTTCAGTTCTAGTTCAGTTCTAGTGCAGTTGTAGTGCAGTTCTAGTTCAGTTCTAGTTCAGTTCTAGTTCAGTTCTAGTTCAGTTCTAGTTCAGTTCTAGTTCAGTTCTAGTTCAGTTCTAGTTCAGTTCTAATTCAGTTCTAGTTCAGTTCTAGTTCAGTTCTAGTTCAGTTCTAGTTCAGTTCTAGTTCAGTTCTAGTTCAGTTCTAGTTCAGTTCTAGTTCAGTTCTAGTTCAGTTCTAGTTCAGTTCTAGTTCAGTTCTAGTTCAGTTCTAGTTCAGTTCTAGTTCAGTTCTAGTTCAGTTCTAGTTCAGTTCTAGTTCAGTTCTAGTTCAGTTCTAGTTCAGTTCTAGTTCAGTTCTAGTTCAGTTCTAGTTCAGTTCTAGTTCAGTTCTAGTTCAGTTCAGTTCTAGTTCTAGTTCAGTTTTAGTTCAGTTCTAGTTCAGTTCTAGTTCAGTTCTAGTTCAGTTCTAGTTCAGTTCTAGTTCAGTTCTAGTTCAGTTCTAGTTCAGTTCTAGTTCAGTTCTAGTTCAGTTCTAGTTCAGTTCTAGTTCAGTTCTAGTTCAGTTCTAGTTCAGTTCTAGTTCAGTTCTAGTTCAGTTCTAGTTCAGTTCTAGTTCAGTACTAGTTCAGTTCTAGTTCAGTTCTAGTTCAGTTCTAGTTCAGTTCTAGTTCAGTTCTAGTTCAGTTCTAGTTCAGTTCTAGTTCAGTTCTAGTTCAGTTCTAGTTCAGTTCTAGTTCAGTTCTAGTTCAGTTCTAGTTCAGTTCTAGTTCAGTTCTAGTTCAGTTCTAGTTCAGTTCTTGTTCAGTTCTAGTTCAGTTCTAGTTCAGTTCTAGTTCAGTTCAGTTCTAGTTCAGTTCTAGTTCAGTTCTATTTCAGTTCTAATTCAGTTCTAGTTCAGTTCTAGTTCAATTCTAGTTCAATTCTAGTTCAGTTCTAATTCAGTTCTAGTTCTGCTCTAGTTCAGTTCTAGTTCAGTTCTAGTTCAGTTCTAGTTCAGTTCTAGTTCAGTTCTAGTTCAGTTCTAGTTCAGTTCTAGTTCAGTTCTAGTTCAGTTCTAGTTCAGTTCTAGTTCAGTTCTAGTCAGTTCTAGTTCAGTTCTAGTTCAGTTCTAGTTCGTTCTAGTTCAGTTCTAGTTCAGTTCTAGTTCAGTTCTAGTTCAGTTCTAGTTTTCAGTTCTAGTTCAGTTCTAGTTCAGTTCTAGTTCAGTTCTAGTTCAGTTCTAGTTCAGTTCTAGTTCAGTTCTAGTTCAGTTCTAGTTCAGTTCTAGTTCAGTTCTAGTTCAGTTCTAGTTCAGTTCTAGTTCAGTTCTAGTTCAGTTCTAGTTCAGTTCTAGTTCAGTTCTAGTTCAGTTCTAGTTCAGTTCTAGTTCAGTTCTAGTTCAGTTCTAGTTCAGTTCTAGTTCAGTTCTAGTTCAGTTCTAGTTCAGTTCTAGTTCAGTTCTAGTTCAGTTCTAGTTCAGTTCTAGTTCAGTTCTAGTTCAGTTCAGTTCAGTTTAGTTCAGTTCTAGTTCAGTTCTAGTTCAGTTCTAGTTCAGTTCTAGTTCAGTTCTAGTTCAGTTCTAGTTCAGTTCTAGTTCAGTTTCTAGTTCAGTCTAGTTAGTTCTAGTTCAGTTCTAGTTCAGTTCTAGTTCAGTTCTAGTTCAGTCTAGTCAGTTCTAGTTCAGTTCTAGTTCAGTTCTAGTTCAGTTCTAGTTCAGTTCTAGTTCAGTTCAGTTCAGTTCTAGTTCAGTTCTAGTTCAGTTCTAGTTCAGTTCTAGTTCAGTTCTAGTTCAGTTCTAGTTCAGTTCTAGTTCAGTTCTAGTTCAGTTCTAGTTCAGTTCTAGTTCAGTTTCTAGTTCAGTTCTAGTTCAGTTCTAGTTCAGTTCTAGTTCAGTTCTAGTTTCAGTTCTAGTCGTTCTAGTTCAAGTTCTATAGTTCAGTTCTAGTTCAGTTCTAGTTCAGTTCTAGAGTCAGTTCTAGTTCAGTTCTAGTTCAGTTCTAGTTCAGTTTAGTTCAGTTCTAGTTCAGTTCTAGTTCAGTTCTAGTTCAGTTCTAGTTCAGTTCTAGTTCAGTTCTAGTTCAGTTCTAGTTCAGTTCTAGTTCAGTTCTAGTTCAGTTCTAGTTCAGTTCTAGTTCAGTTCGTTCTCGTTCAGTTCTAGTTCAGTTCTAGTTCAGTTCTAGTTCAGTTCTAGTTCAGTTCTAGTTCAGTTCTAGTTCAGTTCTAGTTCAGTTCTAGTTCAGTCTAGTTCAGTTCTAGTTCAGTTCTAGTTCAGTTCTAGTTCAGTTCTAGTTCAGTTCTAATTCAGTTCTAATTCAGTTCTAATTCAGTTCTAGTTCAGTTCTAATTCACCTCTAGTTCAGTTCTAGTCCTAATTCAGTTCTAGTTCAGTTTTAATTCAGTTCGAGTTCAGTTCTAGTTCAGTTCTAGTTCAGTTCTAGTTCAGTTCTAGTTCAGTTCTAGTTCAGTTCTAGTTCAGTTCTAGTTCAGTTCTAGTTCAGTTCTAGTTCAGTTCTAGTTCAGTTCTAGTTCAGTTCTAGTTCAGTTCTAGTTCAGTTCTAGATCAGTTCTAGTTCATTTCTACTTCATCCCTAGTTCAGTTCTAGTTTTTATTATTAGTTATTCAAATGAAAAAACTTCCATTAGGATTTTATTATATTTATATTTTATTAAATATCATAAAGTTACAGTAAATTCATCGAAATAGATGGAATAAATTTAATAATTTTTCATTTTTACATTAAATTTTAGAACATTGGTTTTTGGTTTCATTTTTGTTAAATAACATCACATTAATTGTACCGAGTATATTTTTATATAAATAAGTAATAAATAAAAATAATTACTTTATTTACTTAGAAACTAAAAAATATATAATACAATTCAATAATACTTTGTTAAAGGGAAAATATTTAAAATAATATGTTTTTCTATATAAAAAAAAAATAGTTTTCAGGAATTACAACTTAATATATTTAAAAAAAAAAACTTATTTGTTAGAATTATTATATAAAACTAAGATTAGTCTTTGGCCATGTTTTGTTTTTGGATTTGTTTCTTTAACTTGTGGAAAACTTTTTGAATTTGGCTTTTTTTTGTTTGTTTTTGGTTTACAAAAGATTTTTTATGTTTCGATTGCTCTTTGGTTCGTAAACTTGTAATTTTGTTTTTAATATTTATAAATACTTTGTTGTTTTTCTGAAGAGAGGTACTTGGGTGGGTGTAGTTTGGTTGTAAAAAAGAATTTATGAAAATATTTTGGTTTTTTAATACTTTTTGGTTGTTAATTTCAATAATTTTGCTTAAGTTTCAGTTTTTGTAGAACTTTCTTGAGTTTTTAAAGTGGTCGGGTATAGAGTATCGGTATCCATGTTTACATAATTATAATATTTTGTATAATCATAATCGAATAATTCAAAATCTAATTTGTAAATTTTTAATAATTGGTCTAGAGTTGAGCGATTAATTTCGGCAAAGTATCTGCAAAATAAATGTGTTTAAATTAAAAATTTTTCATCACAATTTATAGTATTTTTACTTACTTTTCCAAAGATATATTGGTTCTTGCTCCCTTAGATAAATTGCCAATTTTCCGGCTTAAAGTTTTCGGCAATGTTCCCAATAATAGGGATTCTAAACCTGCCTGTCTTATAATAAATTCCGAATCTCTATTAAAGGTTTCTACTTTTCCTATGATTGTAAAGTTTATACTGCAGGGTGTACAAAAACTATAGATTGGTGACCAGTGTTCATCAAATTGTTTGCCTTGTTCATGCTGATCGATTAGATACTGTACGAATTCATTGAATGTAGGTCCTGACTTGCTTCTTCCTCCTCCGGCTATAGGATGCTTACGAAATTTAGAAATGATACGTCTAGCCAATGTTTTATAGTAGGTGTTCTTGCCACCCTCTAGTTTATTGCGATAGCCCGAAACAATACGTTCGAAGGGGTCACGCACGAAAAGAAATGATAAAGACGAAGATAAAGCATCTGCCAGATCTTGCATATAAGGTCTGGGAAAACGTTTTCGTGCCAATTCTAATGGTTGGAATTCGGTGCGTTGTAAATACTTGATATCATAGCCACCTGCAGATTTTAAATAAAAGTATAAAAATCTAGATTTTAATAAATTCTTTGAAATAATTTCCATCTTACCCAATATATTAAAATAATACATCCACGTACTGCTGGCCGCTTTAAAAACATTACACCATACCAAATTGTGGCCGGGCGATATGAAAAACTCTCTGGGATTCGGTGGGTAAAGGGTTTGTAAATTATATTTCTTACAAACTTGTTGAGCGTGTTTACGGCGTTTCCTCAAATCCTTTTCGGTGGCACTATGAATTTCTTCGGAATACTCATAAACTGGATTTAAAGTACTGGTGACAATAGGTGGTAAGGTAGTTTTAACAGCACTATAATCATCTGCCTTACTAAACAAATCCTTCTGATAGTGTTTGATACTACTAAAGGATAGTTTGGGCTATAAGAAAGAAACTATTATTAGAAATTGTTGTTAATATGACTATAATTTTAATTAACCTCTGCTTTATTGGTTTGTATTAAACCTATAGCTGCCGCTGCTGCTTCAGCTTTATCTTTATTCTGTTCGAAAGCATTTAACGATTCTCGAAAGAGGAATCCAAAATAAAACACTGCAATCAATATGCAGGCTATAAGTTTTAAAGAAGCTTGTACTCGTCTGCCATAGCACAGGCGTATTATCATTGTCACTTCAAATCACTGCTGGTTGAAGGTTCTTCAGAATGTTATTGCGACTTTTTTTCAATATGTTTGTAGATCTATTAATAAGTTATTATAGTCTGAAATTAAAAGCGAGAATTAAAAGATTATTAACTAATTTTGTTAATAAAATTTTTAAATTTCTACTTCATTTGCAGTTCTAATTCAGTTCTAGTTTAGTTCTAGTTTAGTTCTAGTTCAGTTCTAGTTCAGTTCTAGTTTAGTTCTAGTTTAGTTCTAGTTCAGTTCTAGTTCAGTTCTAGTTCAGTTCTAGTTCAGTTCTAGTTCAGTTCTAGTTCAGTTCTAGTTCAGTTCTAGTTCAGTTCTAGTTCAGTTCTAGTTCAGTTCTAGTTCAGTTCTAGTTCAGTTCTAGTTCAGTTCTAGTTCAGTTCTAGTTCAGTTCTAGTTCAGTTCTAGTTCAGTTCTAGTTCAGTTCTAGTTCAGTTCTAGTTCAGTTCTAGTTCAGTTCTAGTTCTAGTTCAGTTCTAGTTCAGTTCTAGTTCAGTTCTAGTTCAGTTCTAGTTCAGTTCTAGTTCAGTTCTAGTTCAGTTCTAGTTCAGTTCTAGTTCAGTTCTAGTTCAGTTCTAGTTCAGTTCTAGTTCAGTTCTAGTTCAGTTCTAGTTCAGTTCTAGTTCAGTTCTAGTTCAGTTCTAGTTCAGTTCTAGTTCAGTTCTAGTTCAGTTCTAGTTCAGTTCTAGTTCAGTTCTAGTTCAGTTCTAGTTCAGTTCTAGTTCAGTTCTAGTTCAGTTCTAGTTCAGTTCTAGTTCAGTTCTAGTTCAGTTCTAGTTCAGTTCTAGTTCAGTTCTAGTTCAGTTCTAGTTCAGTTCTAGTTCAGTTCTAGTTCAGTTCTAGTTCAGTTCTAGTTAGTTCTAGTTCAGTTCTAGTTCAGTTCTAGTTCAGTTCTAGTTCAGTTCTAGTTCAGTTCTAGTTCAGTTCTAGTTCAGTTCTAGTTCAGTTCTAGTTCAGTTCTAGTTCAGTTCTAGTTCAGTTCTAGTTCAGTTCTAGTTTAGTTCTAGTTCAGTTCTAGTTCAGTTCTAGTTCAGTTCTAGTTCAGTTCTAGTTCAGTTCTAGTTCAGTTCTAGTTCAGTTCTAGTTCAGTTCTAGTTCAGTTCTAGTTCAGTTCTAGTTCAGTTCTTAGTTCAGTTCTAGTCAGTTCTAGTTCATTCTAGTTCAGTCAGTTTTCTAGTTCAGTTCTTAGTTCAGTTCTAGTTCAGTTCTAGTTCAGTTCTAGTTCAGTTCTAGTTCAGTTCTAGTTCAGTTTCTAGTTCAGTTCTAGTTCAGTTTCTAGTTCAGTTCTAGTTCAGTTCTAGTTCAGTTCTAGTTCAGTTCTAGTTCAGTTCTAGTTCAGTTCTAGTTCAGTTCTAGTTCTGTTCTAGTTCGTTCTAGTTCAGTTCTAGTTCAGTTCTAGTTCAGTTCTAGTTCAGTTCAGTTCAGTTCAGTTCTAGTTCAGTTCTAGTTCATTTCTAGTTCAATTCTAGTTCAGTTCTAGTTCAGTTCTAGTTCAGTTCTACTTCAATTCTAGTACAGATTTAGTACAGTTCTGGTTCATTTATAGGTCATGCTCTAGTTCAAATTTAATTAATTTGTTTTCTTTATTAAATGCCGCTTCTAAAAATTATTTTTTAAGAAAGCATTTTTATAAAGCATTTTTAATTTCAACATAATGTTAAAAAGTAATTGTTGTCATTTAGCTTTGCTAAAGAACCACACAAATGCTACGGTTCCTGATTACCACTTGTAGCTAGCCGCTTAAAATCCCCATTACAGTACTTAGTGTAAAATTACATACTATAACAGTCTACAAACATTAACACGCGAAAATGCATAAAAAGCAACATAAATATGAAATTTCTATAAGTTTCCACTAGTTATTCCACCGAAAGAGCAAAAAGTTCATCCTAGAAAATTGAGGAAAAAAGTGAAACTATTGCTAATGCCGCTGCTACTGATGTTTGTTATTAAGTATAATAGCACTTCACTTGGCAACACATGCCTGCCTGCTTGACTGCCTGTGATGACGCAAAAACGAGAAGAACAAGGAAAAAGTAAAATAAACTAGGGCGTCATGTTGAAAAAAAAAAAAATAAACACCTTGTTGAATGTCCATCGAAAAAGTATATACATATTCACTCGTACCCGCAAAATAGAGTTTTA
The DNA here is from genome assembly GCF_015586225.1 of Lucilia sericata. Taxonomy (NCBI): domain Eukaryota; kingdom Metazoa; phylum Arthropoda; class Insecta; order Diptera; family Calliphoridae; genus Lucilia; species Lucilia sericata. The sequence goes on along the minus strand of NW_023994336.1, from coordinate 359,092 downwards.
TTTTTTTTTTTTGTATTTATAATTTTAATTAAACATAAATTTTGATAATTGGTAAAATTTTAAATAGGTTTTTTAAAGAAACTCATCATATTTAAGAAGTCCATAGATTTAACTCACTTTCTTTTAATAATTTGCAAATTATATTATTACAAATTTAATTACTTTTCACTAATTAAATTGTTTGTTAAATAAGTTTAAAGACTAATTTTCTTATTTTTCGTATTTAATTATGTTTTGCAAATTTAATATACATATTTATTTAAATTTTAAATTAATAGATTTTATCTTTAGTTTTTTTTTGTGTCTGTATTCTATAAATTTATTTGTCTTCTTCCCTGCTTCCTTCCTGCCACATTCACTCACATTCACTTGTTCTTTTTTCTGTTCTTATAATGTATCCTTTTGTTGAAGCATTCGTAAGATTTCCCAACTTGTCTGTTGTTGAGTTCCTTACTCGTTAAATGTTAAATGTTTACTGTTAACTGCTTTGTTAGTTTGTGAATTTTTTGTTGATAAGGTCCTGGCGCGTTTTTTTTCCCTCTTGCCTTTTAACAATTTTGTTTTTTGGGAGAGTTAATAGGAAAATAATACGCAGGCGTTAAATTGAAATAACTTTTAGTTTTATTTTTATATATTTCATCCAGAGTGTAGTTATCATCGGGGTTAATTTTAACGGTTTGTTTTTATTTCTATATTGTTTTGATTATTGAAATTTATCTGTCTTTATTTGTTTTTTCTCCTTTTTTGGGGGTATTTGCGAACTTCCTTTTCACTTACTTGATTTTGCTTTTGTTATTGTTTTTTATGTTTTTAAAAATCTGTTAAAATCTGTTATTTTAAATTTTTGAAATCGTGACATTCATATATTTCCAATGTTAAGCATATGAGTCATTTACCATAACCAGATTTTAATTCTTACATGTTTCTTAATGTAAAATATGTATCCTTATTGAATGACAAATCAGAAAAAAAACCTCTTAGAGAAACAAGCAAAAACTAACTTAATATTTGGTGATAGCACTTTTAAACTCTACAATAAAGAAAAGACTATCTATTCAGTTCTATTCTAGTTCAGTTCTAGTTCAGTTCTAGTTCAGTTCTAGTTCAGTTCTAGTTCAGTTCTAGTCAGTTCTAGTTCAGTTCTAGTTCAGTTCTAGTTCAGTTCTAGTTCAGTTCTAGTTCAGTTCTAGTTCAGTTCTAGTTCAGTTCTAGTTCAGTTCTAGTTCAGTTCTAGTTCAGTTCTAGTTCAGTTCTAGTTCAGTTCTAGTTCAGTTCTAGTTCAGTTCTAGTTCAGTTCTAGTTCAGTTCTAGTTCAGTTCTAGTTCAGTTCTAGTTCAGTTCTAGTTCAGTTCTAGTTCAGTTCTAGTTCAGTTCTAGTTAGTTCAGTTCTAGTTCAGTTCTAGTTCAGTTCTAGTTCAGTTCTAGTTCAGTTCTAGTTCAGTTCTAGTTCAGTTCTAGTTCAGTTCTAGTTCAGTTCTAGTTCAGTTCTAGTTCAGTTCTAGTTCAGTTCTAGTTCAGTTCTAGTTCAGTTCTAGTTCAGTTCTAGTTCAGTTCTAGTTCAGTTCTAGTTCAGTTCTAGTTCAGTTCTAGTTCAGTTCTAGTTCAGTTCTAGTTCAGTTCTAGTTCAGTTCTAGTTCAGTTCTAGTTCAGTTCTAGTTCAGTTCTAGTTCAGTTCTAGTTCAGTTCTAGTTCTAGTTCAGTTCTAGTTCAGTTCTAGTTCAGTTCTAGTTCAGTTCTAGTTCAGTTCTAGTTCAGTTCTAGTTCAGTTCTAGTTCAGTTCTAGTTCAGTTCTAGTTCAGTTCTAGTTCAGTTCTAGTTCAGTTCTAGTTCAGTTCTAGTTCAGTTCAAGTTCAGTTCTAGTTCAGTTCTAGTTCAGTTCTAGTCAGTTCTAGTTCAGTTCTAGTTCAGTTCTAGTTCAGTTCTAGTTCAGTTCTAGTTCAGTTCTAGTTCAGTTCTAGTTCAGTTCTAGTTCAGTTCTAGTTCAGTTCTAGTTCAGTTCTAGTTCAGTTCTAGTTCAGTTCTAGTTCAGTTCTAGTTCAGTTCTAGTTCAGTTCTAGTTCAGTTCTAGTTCAGTTCTAGTTCAGTTGCAATTCAGTTCTAGTTCAGTTCTAGTTCAGTCCTAGTTCAGTTCTAGTTCAGTTCTAGTTCAGTTCTAGTTCAGTTCTAGGTCAGTTCTTGTTCAGTTCTAGTTCAGTTGCAATTCAGTTCTATTTTAGCTTTTGTTCAGTTCTAGTTCAGTTCTAGTTCAGTTCTAGTTCAGTTCTAGTTCAGTTGCAATTCAGTTCTATTTTAGTTTTTGTTCAGTTCTAGTTCAGCTTTAGTTCAGTTCTAGTTTAAATTGTTAAGAAAGATCTTTAAATTGATTTTTTTTTTTTAATATAAATTAAAATTTTTAATAAAAAAAATTCAATTAATTTTTATTTTAAACGTCCATTTTCGTTTACAATTTATTTACGATTTTATATTTTTTAGCCTCACGCCGTCATTTTGAAATTGCTTTTCAAATGTTTGATTTAAACGGTGATGGTGATGTAGATTGTGAGGAATTCGAAATGGTAGCAACACTAGTAAGACAACAGACTAGTATTGGCAGCCGTCATCGCGATCATGCTAACACCGGCAATACCTTCAAAGTAAGTTTTGTTTCCTTTTTTTCTCTCTAAAATATATAAATTTATTATCTTAAATTGTTTAAACAAACAAAACTCTTGTTTTAACAAACAAACTTAACTAAAAAAAAAGAAAAACAAACAAAATTGTCTATACCTTTTTAACCAACTACTACTTTCTAATTTTTCTAATTCTAATTATAATCCTAATCTTTTGTAATATAATTGCTAAAAGTCTAAGGTACTTGTTTTTTTTTTAAAGGACTTTAGTTTAACATTTTTGTTTGTGTATATTATTTATTTCAATTCAAAACTACTTAACACCCGCATTAAACATACTTTGCACGCCCACATAACCATTTTTTTTTAACTGGTCTTGGTCTTGGTCACTTTAAAAAAATAAATCATTTTGTATTCACACTAATAAAACTTTTTGCACGGTGTACGATTTTTATGCTTTAAGTTCGTTTATCATTATTATTTTTTTTCTGTTCAAAGTGTTGAATTAATTATGAAAATAAAAGTTAAAATTTTAATAAAAAAAAAATATTTTGCCCAAAAAAAAAAAATAAATATAGGGCGTGAACTCTGCCTTGACCACTTATTTCTTTGGTCCCAACTTGGATAAGAAATTGACTATACAAAAATTCTTGGATTTTCAACAACAACTGCAAAGGGAAATTTTATCTTTGGAATTTGAGCGCAAACATCCCAATGAAGAGGGCATGATTACCGAGGCCGATTTTGCAGAACTATTGCTGGCTTATGCTGGTTATCCTTTAAAGAAGAAGCAACGTAAATTGAAAAGAGTAAAGAGACGTTTCCGTGACCACTCTGTTGGCATATCGAAAAAGGACTACTTGGACTTTTTCCATTTTCTCAATAATGTCAATGACGTCGATACGGCCTTGACTTTTTATCATATAGCTGGTGCTTCCATTGATCAGGCAACCCTAAAACATGTGGCCAAAACTGTTGCCATGGTCGAACTATCGGATCATGTGATTGATGTTGTTTTCACCATATTCGATGACAACAGTAAGTTATAAATCATTTCCAAGTGTTAGTGATGAAATAAGAGATTTTTAACCACAACATGGTTATTATTATAACTTTATATTTTTTTTTTCTAGATGACAACCAATTGAGTAATCGCGAATTCATTGCGGTTATGAAAAATCGCGTTCAACGCGGTTTAGAAAAACCCAAAGATACGGGCTTTATAAAACTGATGCGCTCAATGTTGAAATGCGCCCGTGAAACGAAACCAGTTTTATTGGATCTTTAAATAAAATGGTTGACATCATCCTATGTTGTCAGGATTATACATTTTTTTTTGGAAATTATCTTAATACTTTTATTACAATTGGTTACTGCTGCTGCTGCTGCTACGATGACTTTTCTTTAAATGTAAATATATATAAAAATTAATTTTTAGTTTTACCTCTTTAATCTAATATACTAATAATAAATGTTACTTACTAGTTAATATGTTTTAGTTTTCTTCTTATTATTCTTTGTTCTTTAAGAATTTTTTTGTCTAACAAGTAATTTTTTAATAAAATTGTTCAAAACATTTATAAATAAATTAATAAATATTTAATTCATATATAAACTTTTCGTTTTAATATTAGACACTAGCGTAGAAAGAAATCTTAACTTGATTCCTTTGTAGAACTTAAAATTGTGTCATTTTGTTGCGGATCTAACCAGAATTTTCTTATTTTTCATAATTCCTCAAGTTCCCAAAATTCATTTAAATGTATTGCCTCCATTGATCCTACGAACAGCACATAGCTGTTTTCTCCATTGAAATAGAAAACATTTAGTTTAGAAGGACTTTCACTTGGTTTCTCCTCTGTGGCTACTTGCCGAGCGGCCTGTGGACGATCTTCTCGCAAATTTACCCTTTGCATTGCCTTAGTCTTATCAGTGTAGGAGATTGCCTTTGCGGTCTGACTGTTAGCAACCTCATAGTCAGACAGCAGAAATACTTTTCCTAACTACTGTGTGCCACTGGTTTCACTTGTCACCGTTGTACGTTTAAATCAATCAATAGCTGACCTTCATGCTGAACAATTGTGGCATGAAGGTCTTAATATTCTTTCATTTAAGAACGTGACGTCCTGTTTGTCTATACCTATCATCCCGTCCAAGGTGACCTTTATATCATACATAGTTTTCTTAATTTCTGCGTGGACTAGGCAGCCGCGCTGAAGGGATACATACTACCACTTAACTTGACCAAAGGCTGCACTTGACACTTCCAGAAAGCCTTTCATGTTTAAGTCGGTCGCTACATGTCCTTAATGCAGACGAATACAGACATGAAGGTCAAAACGTCTCAACTCCTCAACATTCTTTCATTCCTGACCGTGACGTCCGGATTATCTTTACTTACCACCCCGTCGAACGTGACCGTTCTATTATACTTAGTTTATACGTGGACTAGACAACCGCGCTTTGCCATGACGCTGAAAGGATCTGTTAACAACTAGCCTCTTTATGCCCTAGCTAGCCATACATACTCTTAGCACTGCTACCACTAAACATGACCAAAGGATGCACTTGAGACTTCCAGAAAGCCTTTCATGTTTAAGTCGGTCGCTACATGTCCTTAATGCAGACGAATACAGGCATGAAGGTCAAAATGTCTCAACTTCTCAACATCCTTTCATTCCTGACCGTGGTGTCCGGATTGTCTTTACTTACAATATATATGCAATATATGTTGGGTACTGACAGACGGACGAACCCCTTATATATTTCTCAACAAAGTTTACAATAGGCCGATAACGCTCTAGTTGTATTTATTCGAATCTTATTCTGCAACTTAGTACGATCGCTTAGAAGCTCTAGAGTCTGGAATCGTACTTTTTCCAATGCCAACTGATTCCTATGAAGTTTTTGTCAACTTTAACATTCCATAATTATCAGGTTTATTAAAATTTTTCGATTTTAAGTCATCCTGATTTTGATCTATATTCTGAATATTTAGCGCAGTAGTGCGATCACTAAACAGCTCCAAAGTCGGGAATCTTACACTTCCCAATGCCAACTTGTTGCTTTGAATTTTAACACACATTTTCATTTTAACACACATTTTCAATATTTAGATCAGTCAATCGTTGAGAAGCTCCACAGTCAGGAGTCTTATACTTCCCAAATGCTAACTGATAACTTCAATATTTATTAAAAATTTTCTATTCAAAATCGCCCTAATTTAGATCTACCATCTAGATGTATTTATTCGGATCTTACTGTATAACCCGTTTAATACGATCGCCTTGAAGCTCTAGAGTTAACAAATCTTACTATTTTCAATGCAATTTAAAGTCATCTTGATATTGATTCATTGATTCTGAATATTTAGCTCTGTCATCAACTCATTTAGTGCGATCAATGAACAGCTTTAAAGTTGGGAATCTTACACTTACCAAATGCCAACTGATTCCTTAAATGTTCTTATACCCACCATCAAAAAAGATGGGGGTATATTGATTTTGTCATTCCGTTTGTAATACATCGAAATATTGGTCATAGACCCATTCTAAGACGATCTAGCCATGTCTGTCCGTCCGTCTGTCTGTTGAAAGCACGATAGAGTCCGAATGGAAAGAGCTAGAGGGTTGAAATTTCACATAAATATTTCATATAGGTAAGGTTTGTTTGGTATTGAAAATGGGCAATATCGGTCCACGTTTTCGGATAGCCCCCATACAAGTGGACCCTCGAAAAGCAGCTTTAACAGCCATAACTTGTTTAAAAATACGAATATAGCGATGAAATTCCACATAAGTAAGTTTCTTGTGATCCAAAATCACTATGCTATGAGGATCGGTCCATAATTGACCCTACCCCACATATAAGGTCTCCTTCAGAAAATTACTTTAACGCTTATAACTGGCCTAAAAATACGAGCATATAGATTGAATTCGACATAAGTAAGTTTCATTCGAGTCAAACGAGGTTTGATGGTGGGTATATAAGATTCGGCATAGCCGAATATGACACTCTTACTTGTTTTTTTTTTTTTAATTTTAAGATTTATTACAAATTTGCTATTCCCTGATCGTCCTGATTTTCATCTTTATTCTAAGGCTTTAGCTTAGACTTCCATATATAGAAATGCTATCGCTTAAAAACTTTATAGTTGAGAATCTTACACTTCCTAATAAAATTTAGTTCCTTTGAAGTTTTTAGGCAAAAAGCTCTCTCATCTTCTTTAATAACCAAAACTACAGTTTTAACTAAAGTTAGGCAAAAAGCTCTCTCGCTCTCTAAACTTGTTTAATTTGCAAAGCTATAGTTTAAACCAGAGTTAGGCAAAAAGCTCTCTCATTTTCTTTAATATCCAAAGCTTCCGTTTAAACTAGAGTTAGGCAAAAAGCTCTCTCATTGTTTAAAATGCAAACTAAATAATAAGAATTTAAAAATTTTCAACTATTAAATAGTACGATTAGTTAAAAACAGATATAGGTTAAGAGCTTTTGAACACTTTTGCTTTCAAAACTCAAAGAAAAAAACTAAGCATAGAGAGCACTTATTTCTCTCTTCTAGTTTAAACCTTCTCAAAACAAAAAGCTAAACTTTTGTAAACTTTTAAAATTTTAACTAGTTCGATTAGTTTAATACAGAGATAGGCTTAAAGCTTTTAAGCTCCTTTGAAGTTTTTTGCTAACTTCAACATTCCATGATGTACATTCTGAAACTTTAGCTTAGTTTACAACTCATTTAGTGAGATCGCTGAAAATCTCTAGAATTGAACTACATTTGAGAGTTATTAATTAACCCCCCCCAACCCCCTTAGAAATAAAAAAATGCAATTTATAAGTTTTTTTTATAATTTTTTTTTTTTAATGAAAACTTTGTTGATTATATAAATATTAACATTTAAAACATCATCCTTGTCGGTCCATCAATTACAACTTTTACAAACAAACAAAAAAAAAATGTAAAATTATTTTGTTGTTTGACTTAAAATATATATTTTTTCGATTTTTTTTTTTAAGAAACATTTAAATACATTTAAATAATTTACGACATTGTTGCTTTTGCTGTAAAGTGGATTTTGTATAATATTTATAAAAAATTATATATATAAAGAAAATTAAAATTAAACATTACATTAACAACACTTTAGTCACATATTTATTTTATTTTTTATTATTTTTTTGTTTTATTTGAAACTTTAGATAAAATAATAACGATAAAAAAAATCTAAAATTAGTGAAATAATACAAATATTTGTTTTTGTATAAATTGTAAAGTTATATAAATATATATATTTTTTAGGTAATTTTTTTTTTAAAAGTATAATTTGTTTTGTTTTTTTTTTTTAATATAAATATTAAAATATGTATTTTTTTTAAGTTGTATACTAATTATTTACATTTTTTTAATTTTTGTTTTAATAAGGAAACTTTTTTTTTTATTTGTTGCTGGTAACGTCATAATTAAGTTACTTTTTTTTAAAAAAAAGAAATATTTATCATAAAGATAAATATATTTATATATTAAATATAGTTTAACTAAAGTTCTTTTTCCAAAGAAAAACCACATATAATTGTGGTTCTTCACAAGAACTTTAATAGCAATAATAAAACATTAACAATATTTAAAAGTTATTACAACATTTATTTATGTAATTTTTTTTCTTTTAAACTAATTCATTGCTGCTTTTTTTATATAAAATATAGATCAATATGTACATTTAGGTTTTTTTTTATAAATTTTTATATAAAATATAATAATAATAAGTAGTATAAATAATAATGTTTAGGGAATGTGCCATTTTCTTTATAATGGAATTCCCAGTGTTTTTTGTTTAGTTAATTAATGTTTCAACAACTATTAAATATTAAAGGTTGTTTTTTTTTTTGTAATACCGCTTTCAAGTTCTTTTTCTCTTTTATTTTTTTCTAGTAAAAACTTTGAGATCTGGGGTCTCTATACAAAACTCCCTATGATTTGCAACAGTTATGCCAAACTTTAAAAAATGAAATTGTGTAAAAACAAAGTATACATTTTATAGAAAAAAATTTATTTTATAAATATAAGTTCTTTTTTTTTTTGTTAAAGAGATTGTTTAGTAATTTATGTGTTTTTTTCTTTTTCTACTTTCTCTTTTTCTCTAACGCATAACATGTTTAGATTATTGTCTATCCTCTCTCTCCTTGAAAAAGAAAAAAAATTCCAAAAAATATATAGTTTAGGAAACTCAAAACAGGTTTAGTTGCCATGTAAAAACTTTAACACAAAATTAAACTTAGTTTCACTCTCTAACTTACTCTCTCTCTCTCTCTCTTCTTGCTCTCTTCTCCACAATTTCTCAGCTTGATGCAAGCTGGACAGATCAGACAGAGTGTTAATAGCAAGCATTCATCTTGTTTAATTTGCAAAGCTATAGTTTAGACCACAATTAGGCAAAAAGCTCTCTCATTTTCTTTAATTTACAAAGCTACAGTTTAAACTTGAGTTAGGCAAAAAAGCTCTCTCGCTCTCTAAACTTGTTTAATTTGCAAAGCTATAGTTTAAACCACAATTAGGCAAAAAGCTCTCTCATTTTCTTTAATATCCAAAGCTACCGTTTAAACTTGAGTTAGGCAAAAAGCTCTCTCATTTTCATTAATTTCCAAAGCTATAGTTTAAACTAGAGTTAGGCAAAAAGCTCTCTCATGTTCTTTAATTTCCAAAGCTACAGTTTAAACTAGAGTTAGGCAAAAAGCTCTCTCCCTCTCTAAACTTAAGCAGGTATAAAATACACACCAAATAATAAGAATTTATAAATTTTTTGTTTTTAACGATCTGTTAAAAACAGAGATTGGCTTAAAGCTTTTAAACTCTTTTGCTTTTGAAACACAAAAAACAAGCAGAGAGAGCACTTATTTCTCTCCTGTAGTTTAAAACTTCTTAAAACAAAAAGCTAAACTTTTGTAAACTTTTAAAATTTTAAATAGTTCGTTCAGTTTAAAACAGATATAGGCTTAGAGCTTTTAAACACTCTTACTTTCGAAACACAAAAAAACTAAGCAGAGAGAGTACTTATTTCACTCCTCTAGTTTAAAACTTCTCAAAACAAAAAGCAAAACTTTCTTAACTTTTAAAATTTTAAATAATCCAATTAAACTAGACATAGGCAGACAGCTTTTTGACTCTCTTCATTTCAAAAAACAAACAAAACTTATTTGTCTCACTCTCTCTCTCTCTCTCTCTCTCTCTAAAAGCAAAGCTTACACTTGTTTCTGTTAAAATCTTCTCAAAATTTTATCTTTTTAAACTTATATTATACTCTCCTTACATTGCAACTAAACGCTCTCTTTTCATTCCCTTTCCTTTTCTCTCTCTCTCTGTCTCTGTATTTTTATATTTTAAGATCTTGTTGTATTAAATTTTGATCTGATGAATAAATCATCATATTCTTAATAGTAGCAACTTCTGATTCTAATCTAGCCAATTGTGATTTTAAAATATGATCTCTCTCCGACGGTGTTACAGTCACCACAGCCGAAGCTGTACAGCTATCTTTGCCCGCCACTAAGACCTTACGTTGATATTGTGCCGTCCACTCGGGACTGGGTATAGAAATACCCGAATCTCTTTCATCACTACTATTATCGCCGGAATTATCAGCCCAACCGGGTGGTGAGGCTCTGCTGCTAATCGGCTCCTGTTTAATGTGCTGTAGGGCAAGCAAAGCATTGGCGGCTGCATCCTTATCGCCCAAATGGGACTTGTGTCTTAATTTAAGCGGCAAGCAATTGTTGGAGTCGGTACTGAGGGGACTGGTGGTAGTACTGGCGAGATTGTGTTCATTTGATTCTTCTGGCATTTCATTGTCGGCTTCGTGATCATCATCGCCGGAAACGGCGCCCGACGAGGAGGCCGACGACATGGAGGAAAGTCTTGAGGAGGAGGTAGTTGAGGATAGCATGTTTTCATAGGCTGTGGGTGTGCTGGCACGCCGTGAAAGATTCAAAACACTGGCATTAGCACGAGCCGAGGATGAGCTGACAGAATCACCCACATTACTGCTAACCGGAGAAGTTTCGTTAGTAGACATATAACCATGATCCTCTTTATTGAACTGAGAATACAGAGGATTCATGTGTTGAGCAGCTCCGGCATAAAGAGCAGCAGATTGAGCATTTGTATATAGGCCACTAACCGATGTTTGCAAATCGCCATTAGTATTGATGGCATCTACCACGGCGACCACTTTGCGCAAATTATCCAAGTCACAGCGACGATTGAGGGCTTGTAAAACATGTAAATTTTGTAGATTAGGGGGAGATTGGCTATTCACCGTGGTAGAGGCGGCGGCTGTAACCACATGATGTTGGTTATGTTGTGTTGCAGGTGTAAGATTTTCACTTAAATTTGCAGGATTATAATGAACGCCGGCTGTGCTCGAGGCTGCATATAGGGACTGAGGTGATTGGACGGTATTAGAAACTTGTGTTGCAGCCAGGTGTAAAGTTGAATTTGTGGCAGACGACGATGAGGAGGGAGTGGTGGTTGAGTTGGCTACTGCTGCAGGCAAACCATTAGGCTTAATAACTGTTTGTGTAGATAACTTGTCATTAGTTGAACTCAACACCTCGTTGGAGGACTTCTGTTGCAGAAGAGCTGTACCCGGTGTTTGGGAGGAACTATAGAGTAAACCATTGTTAGTGTTAGCAACATTGCTATTGAAATTATTTTGTGTATTAGCCGCAGAGGGGGTAGTCATTTTGGCTCTCTTGGTTATGCTTAAAACCTGCTCACTGGTGGGTAGCGAAGCCAAAATTTGCTCTACACTCACTAAATTCTCTCCGGAAATATTGAATTTATCTTTAATGGCATCCAATTGAGCCTTTAGAACATGATTCTCTTTTGTTAATTCCACCACACGTTGTTCCAAAACCATATCATTATAACGTCTCTTTTCACGACTTCTCTTGGCGGCTTCATTATTGCGACGACGACGATCCCAATAGCTGTCATCTTTCTTGCAATCCGGTGTAAATTCTCGTTGTTTGCGCTGTGAGAATAATTCTTTGGCGGCATTGGCCTGTTGTTTGGTCATGTGTTCACCATTAAAGGTAACGTATTTGCCATCCCGAGATATATGCATATCCGACATGCTATGACCCGAATCACTAGATTGTGGACTGACAGGACCATTATACATAGAAAGACTGTGCACTGAAAGTAAGAGAGGAAGAGAGAGAGAGAGTATATATTAGTGATCTTCCTTTTTTAAGCATGATCAAACTAGGAAAACTTACTATTGGTGGCCTCATTTGAACTGCCATTCATGGACAGGGTAGGCGATATGGTGGACATGCGTACTGTATTCATGGCCATGGCGGCGGCTGCTGCTGCTGCTGTTACTGGTGTTAGTGTTTGATGTTGTTGGTGGTGTTGATGATATTTTGCTGTATTCAGACTATTAACGGCTGCTGCATGTAAAACTTCGGGCATATTTGTGGTGGCAGCCGTTATTAATCTGTGTTGTTGTTGTTGCTGGTGATGTTGGATTTGTTGTTGATGCTGCTGCTGCTGGTGTTGTTGTTGTTGCTGCAGTTCTATTAGATCACTATTGGTGTTAATAGTTAGGGGTGAACCCAGATTAGTGTTACGTCTAACAAACTCCGTAACTGATATACGCGATTTGAAATCTGTTACTTTTGTATGTTGTGTCGAGGACTGAGCGTTTAAAGCTAAAAAGAGAAAGATATAAGGGACATTTTTTATTAAAAAATTTTGAATATTTAATGTTTCAAAACAGCGGATACGTAATGTTGAAAAAAATTCGTATAATTAATATTATACGTTAAAGTTAAGTTTTAAGAAATTACAAAATTTTAGGGATTTACCTTCCTTTTTCTACTTGATTAAAATGATTCATCAGAAGAATGTTAATTAGAATTTCTTGGTATTTAAATCATTCTCTTAGAATACTTAATAGATTTTTCACTTCAGCTTTAGCTTTATTTTTTCAAAATATTTTCATGATATCATTTCCTATATTTGCCCTTTAAATTTTATTTAATAATAAATTAAAATTATCTATTATTTGTTATAGCATTTAAGTATTAAGTAATCATTTAAAAAAAAAAATATTGTCTCTGTATTGTTTAATAACTGTAGATGTGTTGATTATCTTTGTTTAATTTGTAAATTTGTTACTATGTCATGTAATAATTCGTATTTGCTTCTAGACTAAATGTTATCAGTAAAAAAAAATTAAAAATAGTTTTTCTTTTCACGTCCTAACTCAACAACTAATTGAGTAGTTCCCCTACCGTCATATTATGGGTAATTTATAACGTTTGTAATGTTTAACAAAGGTAAAGTGTTAGTAGCTGAAACTGTTATAAAACTATTTGTGAGTTAAGTTATTGAAGTAAACAATAGTAGCATTAATGTTTAGTTTACCTTTAAGTATCTCTAAGTTACTTGATTGACCCTTAGTAATCTAAAGAGTAGTCGCTGAAACTTTATTAAAGGTTTTAATAGCTTAAACTGTTATAAAATTATTTGACAGTTGAGTTATTTAAATAACTAATAGTTTTAGTTGTTAGTTTACCTCCTTATACCTTAAAGTTACTATATTGACCCTTAGTAATCAAGGAAGTGGTCAATGCAACTTTATTATGTCTTGTATTATGATTTTAAGTTTTAACTTTTTTAATAAATAGAATATTGTTCCGCTAAACGTTAACCGTTTGTTGAGATTATATAACTAAGTTAACCAGATCATAGTTAATTAAAAATTTTGTTTGAATATTACTTTGAAGACCCCATTTGCTTCAATGGAGACTTAACTGACTCTTTAGAATCATACGTTATGTTTAAATACAGTTATCAACTCAAAATTTGATATAGAGGTACCCTAATCCCTTTAATTACTACTATTATCGCCTGAATTAGCAGACCAATCAGGTGGAGAGGGTCTAATGCTAATGGCCGCATCCTTAACGCCCAAATATACTTTCTTTCTTAATTGTAAAGGCAAAGCAATTGTTAAGGTGGGGTTTTAAGAAAGTTATAATAATAATAATAATAATAATAATAATAATAATAATAATAATAATAATAATAATAATAATAATAATAATAATAATAATAATAATAATAATAATAATAATAATAATAATAATAATAATAATAATAATAATAATAATAATAATAATAATAATAAGTTATAATTAAGACCCTATTTCCGCTTAACAATCCATAGATCTTTACATAATCTTCGTTTTTGGCACTTTACTAGCTCTGGGTAATCTAAAGAGTAGAAGGCTAAAATTTGCATTGTAACTTTATAAAACAAAATTCTGTATTACAAACCATTAATAACTTTATTATACATTTATGAAAGATATAACAGGGTAACTGTTTTGAAGATATAACTTCCCTTGGCCCAAGCAAGTTTAATTTATTCATATTATATATCATTAGAAAGGAAATTGAGTCTACAAATTGACTCTTGTAATCTATAAATAACTAAATTTATAACAGATTTTTCTAAGAAAATAACGCTATTATACATTTATGAAAGTAATACCGGGGTTTTCGAATTGTTACTTTCCAAATTTAATTTATTCATATTATATATCATTTGAAAGGAATTTGAGTCCTCTTTGCAAAGTGTTACAAACAAAATTTAAAGAATTAAATTTATAAAAGATTTTTTTAAGAAAATGCTAAAAGAAATTAAATTCTTAAACAAAATTTAACCAGAATTTTGCTATAATTGTTCAATCGGGGTTTTGAATTAAAATTTTTGTTGTAAACAGATCAGAAAGCAACATAATAAGTTCTACAACTTTAAAAGTAATAGATCTTAGAAGTTTTAAAACTTTGGGTTACCATAGAGTTCCAGATTTATACCAAAATTTAAGCAAATTAGACCAAAAGCTTAAAAGTTCTATAGGCAAGTTAACCTGTCTAGCTTTACACTCGGAGTTGTTTTATTAAAACTAGACTTAACAGATCGGATGGTGAACTTAAAAGTTCTATATATCTAAATATTTAAACCAACACTCTATAAAAATCGTAACAGATCAGATAAGCTCGTCCAAAGTTCTATAACTTTATAAAATTTGAATATTTTGCAACATTGCGCCTAAGGCAACTTTGCTTAGCAATAGGAGTTGTTGCACTAAAACTAGACTAGAAATCAAACATTATAATAAAAGCTTAACTCTTAAACTAATACTCTACCAAAATCTTAACAGATCAGATCAAAACCTCAAAAGTTCTATAACTTTAAAAATTTGCAAATTTCGCGCCTAAAGCCAACTTTGCCTAGCAATAGGAGTTGTTGTATTTGCACTAGACTAGGAATTAAACATTAAAATAAAAGCCTAACTCTTAACCTAACACTCTACAAAAATTTTAACAGATCAGATCAAAACCTCAAAAGTTCTACAACTTTTATAATTTCCATATTTTGCGCCTAAAGCCAATTTTGTCTAGCTCTAGCACTTGTTGTATTTAAACTAGACCAAAAAGCAAACAGTATAATGAAAGCTTTACTCTTAAACTAATACTCTACCAAATTCTTAACAGGTCATAGAAGCACTTCCAAAGTTCTATAACTTTAAAAATTTGCACATTTCAAAAATTTGCGCTTAAGGCAACTTTGCCTAGCTCTAGCACCTATTGTATTTAAACTAGACTAAAAAGCAAACATTATAACAAAAGCTCAACTCTTTAACTAACATTCTAATAAAATCTTAATGGATCAGAAGATCAGTTGCAAAAAAGTTCTATAACTATAAAAATTTGGCATATTTAAAAAATTTGCTTGTAGGCCAACTTTGCCTAGCAATAGGATTTGCTATATTGAAACTATACCTTTCAGCAAACATTAAAATGAAAGCTTAACTCTTAAACTAATTCGAAACCAAAATTTTCCCAAAACGGATCAGCATTTCCAAAGTTCTATAACTTTTAAAGTTAGTCATTTAAGCATTTCTTAGATATTAAAACTTATTTACAATTTATTACAACTACAACAAAATATTGACATTAAACTTGTAATTGTTATTAATTATAAAATTAAAATTTCCATTTTGTTTAAATTTGTTGTAATTATTATTATACATTTATACTATATTTAATTGTATTTTACATACATTTTTCTTTGACACAATTATTTGTGGTTGAATTTTGTAACGTTGCAGTTGTTGTATCCGTTAATAATTTGTTGTTAACTGATGAAGTTGTTGTAATTTTGTTATTAATTATATTATTGTGGTTGTTGTTGTTGTTGTTATTGCTGCTGCTGTTAATAATGTTGTTTTTTAGAACAAGTAAATTTTTTGTAGCCACAGGACCTTTAAATAAATTCACTTTGGGTTCTAGAGTACAAACAATCGACATTTTAAATTCAATTGTTTGTTTAACGTTTTTTTTATATTTTTTTAAATTTTTGTTCTATTATTTCTATTTTGTTTTTTCTTGACAATAATTGTTTTATTTGGGGTTTTAATAACTGTTGCGCATATTGTTGTTGTTGTTGTTCTTTGTTTGGTTGTTTTGTCAAAAATTGTTAAATATTTATTATTGTTATTATTTAATACAATTATCTGCTTGCACTTTATAATATTTTCAAATTAACAAATATGGCAAATCACTTAATAATCACCAAAAAAAAAAAAAAAACACAGTCACATTTTCTAAAGTTCTTTGCTCTTTTGTTATTTTTTTATAGAAAAAAATATTTAATAATTTGTTTTGTTTTTTTGTTAAATATATTGCAAAAAAAAAATATATGATTCACAGGAATTCTCAGTAAAAATTGCAACACATTTATTTTCACTTGAATTTGAAAATTATGCAAATTATTATTTGCGTTTTAGAATTTGTTATTTATTATTTATTTCCTTTTTTTTGTGTTTATTAAACAAATTCGTTTTTAATAGTAGTATTTGTAGTACAAGTCCATTTACGGTGTAGTATTTAGATAACACTTATTGTTTATAATGAAATTTTTATTTCTCTCAATATTAACATAATTAATTTACTTTTTTTTATTTAATTTTCCTCTTAGCGTTCTTTATTATTCTTTAGCTTTTTTATTTTAAACTTAAAATCAAAATAACAAATGTTATTATATTATAATAATCCAAAAAAAAAAACGTCTCTTGTTATTCTTTATTTATCCGCTTTTAGCTGTTAAGCACAACCGTTAGCTATGACTGCCAAAACGCAATTGAATAGAAAAGCTTTCTCAATACAACCTCTTTCACTTTGGCCAATATATTTGTGGTTCTTAGAGTTACTTGTGGTCACGTTGCAGAAACACGAAGTGTTGTATGCAATGACGTTAGCACCGCGTGAAAGTTTGAAACTGTTGAACACAACATGTTCGTTCGTTACACAAATACTTATACATTTATAACACCTTTCTTTGTATCTCTCCCTCTCTCTCGCTATATAGTACATACGTATATCTGTTGATTTGTTGTTCTCTTCTAGGTCATTGCAAAAGAGAGGGCGGTAAATAAATACATATTTACATCGGGAATGGGAAATTTTATATAATTTAAATTTTGTTGTTACTAATTCTTAGTTTGTTTAAAAAAAATTGTACGTATAACAGTTTTTCTATAGAAAATCCTGTGTATAACAGTTTTTTCTATTTAAAAATGTTTAAATAACCTTTTTTCTATTTAAAAATGTTTAAATAAACGTTTTTCAACATTTTAAATGTTGTGTATAACACTTTTTTTCTATAAAAATGTTCAGTATAACAGTTTTGTTAGATTTTTCTATTCATTTTGTATAAAATATTGAAAATTTTAACTATTAGTTATAGTATAACAGTTTAGAGTATAAAAGATTTTCTAACAAACATGTTCAGTATAACAGTTTTTTCTTGTGTATAGCAGACTGTAGACTATAGACTAGACTAGACTAGACTAGACTAGACTATAGACTATAGACTATAGACTAGACTATAGACTAGACTATAGACTAGACTATAGACTAGACTATAGACTAGACTATAGACTAGACTATAGACTAGACTATAGACTAGACTATAGACTAGACTATAGACTAGACTACAGACTAGACTACAGACTAGACTATAGACTAGACTATAGACTAGACTATAGACTAGACTATAGACTAGACTATAGACTAGACTATAGACTAGACTATAGACTAGACTATAGACTAGACTATAGACTAGATTATAGACTAGACTATAGAATAGTTTATAGACTAGAATATAGAATAGACTATAGACTCGACTATAGACTATAGATTAGTCTATAGACTAAACAATAGACTAAACTATATACTAGATTATAGATCACACTATAGACTAGGCTATAGACTAGATTATAGACTAGACAATAGACAAGACTATATGCTAGACTGTAGACTAGATAAATGCTAAATCTTAGACTAGACTATATACTAGACTTTAGACTAGACTATAGACTAGACTATAGACTAGACTATAGACATAGACTATAGACTAGACTATAGCCTAGACCTATAGACTAGACTATAGACTAGACTATAGACTAGACTATAGACTAGACTATAGACTAGACTATAGACTAGACTATAGACTAGACTATAGACTAGACTATAGACTAGACTATAGACTAGACTATAGACTAGACTATAGACTAGACTATAGACTAGACTATAGACTAGACTATAGACTAGACTATAGACTAGACTATAGACTAGACTATAGACTAGACTATAGACTAGACTAAAAGACTAGACTAGCTAGCTATAGACTAGACTATAGACTAGACTATAGACTAGACTATAGACTAGACTATAGACTAGACATAGACTACTAGACTAGACTATAGACTAGACTATAGACTAGACTATAGACTAGACTATAGACTAGACTATAGACTAGACTATAGACTAGACTATAGACTAGACTATAGACTAGACTATAGACTAGACTATAGACTAGACGATAGACTAGACTATAGACTAGACTATAGACTAGACTATAGACTAGACTATAGACTAGACTATAGACTAGACTATAGACTAGACTATAGACTAGACTATAGACTAGACTATAGACTAGACTATAGACTAGACTATAGACTAGACTATAGACTAGACTATAGACTAGACTATAGACTAGACTATAGACTAGACTATAGACTAGACTATAGACTAGACTATAGACTAGACTATAGACTAGACTATAGACTAGACTATAGACTAGACTATAGACTAGACTATAGACTAGACTATAGACTAGACTATAGACTAGACTATAGACTAGACTATAGACTAGACTATAGACTAGACTATAGACTAGACTATAGACTAGACTATAGACTAGACTATAGACTAGACTATAGACTAGACTATAGACTAGACTATAGACTAGACTATAGACTAGACTAGACTAGACTATAGACTAGACTATAGACTAGACTATAGACTAGACTATAGACTAGACTATAGACTAGACTATAGACTAGACTATAGACTAGACTATAGACTAGACTATAGACTAGACTATAGACTAGACTATAGACTAGACTATAGACTAGACTATAGACTAGACTATAGACTAGACTATAGACTAGACTATAGACTAGACTATAGACTAGACTATAGACTAGACTATAGACTAGACTATAGACTAGACTATAGACTAGACTATAGACTAGACTATAGACTAGACTATAGACTAGACTATAGACTAGACTATAGACTAGACTATAGACTAGACTATAGACTAGACTATAGACTAGACTATAGACTAGACTATAGACTAGACTATAGACTAGACTATAGACTATAGACTAGACTATAGACTAGACTAGACTATAGACTAGACTAGACTAGACTAGACTATAGACTAGACTATAGACTAGACTATAGACTAGACTATAGACTAGACTATAGACTAGACTATAGACTAGACTATAGACTAGACTATAGACTAGACTAGACTAGACTATAGACTAGACTATAGACTAGACTATAGACTAGACTATAGACTAGACTATAGACTAGACTATAGACTAGACTATAGACTAGACTATAGACTAGACTATAGACTAGACTATAGACTAGACTATAGACTAGACTATAGACTAGACTATAGACTAGACTATAGACTAGACTATAGACTATACGATAGACTAGACTATAGACTAGATATAGACTAGACTATAGACTAGACTATAGACTAGACTATAGACTAGACTATAGACTAGACTATAGACTAGACTATAGACTAGACTATAGACTAGACTATAGACTAGACTATAGACTAGACTATAGACTAGACTATAGACTAGACTATAGACTATCCTATAGACTAGATTATAGACTAGACTATAGACTAGACTGTAGACTAGACTATAGACTAGACTGTAGACTAGACTATAGACTAGACTATAGACTAGACTATAGACTAAACTATAGACTAGACTATAGACTAGACTCTTGACTAGACTATAGACTAGACTACAGACTAGACTGTAGACTAGACTGTAGACTAGATTATATACTAGACTATAGGCTAGACAATAGACTAGACTATAGACTTGACCATAGACTAGACTGTATACTATAGATTGAACTACTAATTAGGCTATTGTCAAAACCGTGTATCGACTTTACTATAGTCAAAACTATGGTCCATTCCGTTCAAAACTAATGAATTCATAGAATACGAGAAAGGTATACTTTTTATATTTACATTGAACTTCCCAACCCCGAACCGTATCGAACAAATGAATCTGTCTTTCTATCTGCTTTCTTTGTTTCTGTATCTTCTAGATTTATAATGCACATAAGTTTGTATACAAATATGTAAAAGTTTCACAATTCGTTCTGATGTTGTTTTGTTGTATGTTTGACATCAAACCCGGTTGCAACCCATATTTTTTAGGTAAAAGTGAAATTTTTTCGTAACTTATAAGTTTGAGTTGGTAAATGTTATATTATTTTCAAGCCCATTTCTTCTTTCGCAACTCAAAAAAATGAAAAAGAAAGAACAAACTTACGAAAACCTGGTTTGATGTTCGACCAGATACTTAGATTGTTGCGGTATTTAGGTGTTTTGTCATTCATGGAAATACTTGTTTTGTTTTTGTGTGTGCAAACTGATCACATTGCAGAGACAGATGTTGAGTAATCATTAGTTGTAATATTTATGGGTTTGTGTATACTATATGGTATATGAGTTTGAGGTTTTCTTTGGAATGATTCTATACATGTCTGTCTGTTGCATTACGCTTTCGTGTTATAGAAATTAAAACGAAGACGAAAAAAAACCCACCAACGTAATCTAAGAGTGATTTGGAAAAGGGGTCGGGAGAGGTTCTTACTTTATAGATGTTACCAATGACGCAAACGTAAGAATGACTTATAGAAACCACGTTATAAACGTGTTATGTGTTTGTTAAGTAAATTTCTTACTTTATTTTCTTCTAACTTCTAACTCTCAATGCTTTGTCTTCATGTTATTTTAATGTGAATTATTATAACTTTCTATTTGTAGTTTAGAACTCTATTTTTCTATTGTTTGTACGATCACGATATTGTGTATTTGGGTTAAACTGTTGTTTGTTTAAACAATCATAAAGTTTACTATTGGCCCACATTTTACAAAAAATTCTATGATTTCAAATTTCTTTTGTTACATGGCTAAATTTAAGTTAGTGTGTGTTTTGGTAGGAAATTTATTGATTGTTATTATTCTTTTTAGACTATAGACTAGACTATAGACTAGACTATAGACTAGACTATAGACTAGACTATAGACTAGACTATAGACTAGACTATAGACTAGACTATAACCTAAACTATAGACTAGACTATAAACTAGACTATAAACTAGACTATAGACTAGACTATATACTATATATATATACTATAGACTAGACTAGACTAGACTATAGACTAGACTATAGACTAGACTATAGACTAGACTGTAGACAGACTATAGACTAGACTATAGACTAGACTATAGACTAGACTATAGACTAGACTATAGACTAGACTATAGACTAGACTATAGACTAGACTATAGACTAGACTATAGACTAGACTATAGACTAGACTATAGACTAGACTATAGACTAGACTATAGACTAGACTATAGACTTGACTATAGACTAGACTATAGATTAGACTATAGACTAGACTATAGACTAGACTATAGACTAGACTATAGACTAGACTATAGACTAGACTATAGACTAGACTAGACTATAGACTAGACTAGACTATAGACTTGACTAGACTATAGACTAGACTATAGACTAGACTATAGAATAGACTATAGACTAGACTATAGACTAGACTATAGACTAGACTATAGACTAGACTATAGACTAGACTATAGACTAGACTATAGACTAGACTATAGACTAGACTATAGACTAGACTATAGACTAGACTATACTAGACTAGACTAGACTAGACTAGACTATAGACTAGACTATATACTAGACTATAGACTGGACTATAGACTAGACTATAGACTAGACTATAGACTAGACTATAGACTAGACTATAGACTAGACTATAGACTAGACTATAGACTAGACTATAGACTAGACTATAGACTGGATTATAGACTAGACTTTAGACTAGACTATAGACTATACTATAGACTAAACTATAGACTAGACTATAGACTAGACTATAGTTAAGACTATAGACTAGACTATAGACTAGACTATAGACTAGAGTATATACTAGACTATAGACTAGACTATAGTCTAGACTATAGACTAGACTATAGACTAGACTATAGACTAGACTATAGACTAGACTATAGACTAGACTATAGACTAGACTATAGACTAGACTATAGACTAGACTATAGACTAGACTATAGACTAGACTATAGACTAGACTAGACTATAGACTAGACTAGACTATAGACTTGACTAGACTATAGACTAGACTATAGACTAGACTATAGAATAGACTATAGACTAGACTATAGACTAGACTATAGACTAGACTATAGACTAGACTATAGACTAGACTATAGACTAGACTATAGACTAGACTATAGACTAGACTATAGACTAGACTATAGACTAGACTATAGACTAGACTATAGACTAGACTATAGACTAGACTATAGACTAGACTATAGACTAGACTATATACTAGACTATAGACTGGACTATAGACTAGACTATAGACTAGACTATAGACTAGACTATAGACTAGACTATAGACTAGACTATAGACTAGACTATAGACTAGACTATAGACTGGATTATAGACTAGACTTTAGACTAGACTATAGACTATACTATAGACTAAACTATAGACTAGACTATAGACTAGACTATAGTTAAGACTATAGACTAGACTATAGACTAGACTATAGACTAGAGTATATACTAGACTATAGACTAGACTATAGTCTAGACTATAGACTAGACTATAGACTAGACTATAGACTAGACTAGACTAGACTATAGACTAGACTATAGACTAGACTATAGACTAGACTATAGACTAGACTATAGACTAGACTATAGACTAGACTATAGACTAGACTATAGACTAGACTATAGACTAGACTATAGACTAGACTATAGACTAGACTAGACTAGACTATAGACTAGACTATAGACTAGACTATAGACTAGACTATAGACTAGACTATAGACTAGACTATAGACTAGACTATAGACTAGACTATAGACTAGACTATAGACTAGACTATAGACTAGACTATAGACTAGACTATAGACTAGACTATAGACTAGACTATAGACTAGACTATAGACTAGACTATAGACTAGACTATAGACTAGACTATAGACTAGACTAGACTATACTATAGACTAGACTATAGACTAGACTATAGACTAGACTATAAACTAGACTATAGACTAGACTATAGACTAGACTGTGGACTAAACTGTAGACTAGACTATAGACTAGACTATAGACTAGACTATAGAGACTATAGACTAGACTATAGACTAGACTATAGACTAGACTATAGACTAGACTATAGACTAGACTATAGACTAGACTAGACTAGACTATAGACTAGACTATAGACTAGACTATAGACTAGACTAGACTATAGACTAGACTATAGACTAGACTATAGACTAGACTATAGACTAGACTATAGACTAGACTATAGACTAGACTATAGACTAGACTATAGACTAGACTATAGACTAGACTATAGACTAGACTATAGACTATACTATAGACTATACTATAGACTAGACTATAGACTAGACTATAGACTAGACTATAGACTAGACTATAGACTAGACTATAGACTAGACTATAGACTAGACTAGACTAGACTATAGACTAGACTATAGACTAGACTATAGACTAGACTATAGACTAGAATAGACTATAGACTAGACTATAGACTAGACTATAGACTAGACTATAGACTAGACTATAGACTAGACTAGACTATAGACTAGACTATAGACTAGACTATAGACTAGACTATAGACTAGACTATAGACTAGACTATAGACTAGACTATAGACTAGACTATAGACTAGACTATAGACTAGACTAGACTATAGACTAGACTATAGACTAGACTATAGACTAGACTATAGACTAGACTATAGACTAGACTATAGACTAGACTATAGACTAGACTATAGACTAGACTATAGACTAGACTATAGACTAGACTATAGACTAGACTATAGACTGGACTATAGACTAGACTATAGACTACTTTAGACTAGACTATGGACTCTACTGTAGAATAGACTATAGATAGACTATAGACTAGACTATAGAATAGACTATAGACTAGACTATAGAACGGACTATACGCTAGATTATGGGATGTACTATAGACTCCCATATAGCAATATAGTGGCTAGTAATGCCGCAGGTTATCCTCCACTATGTTGGATAACCAAGAAGGATATTTATGAATCTTTCAATGATTATCTTCTTGCTAATTGTTACATTACAATTTTGTCTGAAAACATGTGGCACTTTCATAAAAGCAATGTGTGCCACAACATGTGGCAGCTACATAATACTCATGTACACATCTTGAAATAAACGGGTAAATACTCTAGTTTTTACTTTTTAATAGGTTACATTCCGTTGTACAAAACTTTTGTAACCACTATACACTTCGTATGCATACATTCATACAGACTTACAAATGTAGATAGAATTTTGTGCATAAAACCAAGCAACAACAGCAACAAAATCTAATAAAAAATCTGTAATAATTATTCTCTTCTCACGTTTAGCAACCAATTGTTGCTGCAATCTGTTTTTACCTTTAACGAAATATGTATGTGTAATCAACAGCAGCAACAACAACAACATCATGATGTTCTTTCTAAGCATTTTACATAGAATTCAACACAAATAAACTCAACTACGACAATCTTTCTACACTCGTTCCATATTGTTGTATATTTATACCGGTATCATAGTGAGAATGTTACGAAACATTTAATCGAATTGAACAGCAACAGCAGCAGCACAGAAAAAAAAAACTAAATGAAAAAATAAACAAAAATACCATAGAAAATAATACGTAATAGATTGACAAACTGACTGACTGACTAAACAACAATATATACATTCTGCAGCAATCCAAAGTGTCAACCCTCTGACTCCACAACCCTCAACTAAATCTAAATGTGCCTCAAACTGACAAAAGTTATTTTTACCCAACAATTGTATAGAACAGCGTCTCAGCTAAGTTGAGCACATGTCTCACGTGTTGGAAAATGTGCACAACTTTTTAAGTCCAGTACAACGATCCCATTGCTCACATGTTTAGAACGGACGCGACACTGATTATACCAAATACTGTTGCTGCTACTTACATATGTATACAGAACAGAACTAAACAGAACTGGAAGAACGTATGTATGTAGGTACAAATAGACGAATAGGTAAGACTATTTATTTGTTTTGCCAGAATTTTTCCGAAGGGGTTTCTATAGAAAATTGTTTTAGAAATGTTGCTGAGTTCCAAGAAAATTGTTTAACCGATATTCCAACAAACATACCATATACATAAGCTGTATTACGTAGTACATAGTGCATTCTGGAAATGTTTTAACAAATTTATACATTTGTTTTAGGGTTTTAAGACAACAAACAAATGTTACATCAATTGTTGGCCATAATTAGTTTGTTTTAAAAACATACTTAATGGTAAAGTTTAATAAGTATTAATTGTCCAAAAATATTAAAACTTTCAAAATTTAGAAATGATTATGTTTCCATAATATTTTTATAATTGCTTAAATGTTAAATTGCTTCGTAATCATTCTTTCCACAGAAGTTTCATAAGTCACCAATGGTACTAAAACGTGCCCCTTGTTGTTATAGATTTAAAATCTTAAAATATCCTTATAAACAACAACAACAACATAAAAATAATTGTTTGATCTGTTTACTTTTGGATTTTTATGCAAAGTACACAAGGTTTTGCTTGTTACCCATCGTAACTGCTCCTGGAATTGTTTCTTTTTTAGTCTAGTTAAATAAGCAGAAAGAGGGAAATTGTATAAGAAGAAGACAAGGTGAAAATAAAATTTCCTTAGTTATTTTTCTGGTTATTCTATATAAAGTGTTAAAAGTTACCTAAGCGTTTTTACCTTTTCCTCAAACATGAAAATATCCTTTAGATTTTAAAACTAAATATGAATCTGTGTTATGTGACGTATGATTAATATTAATTAGGTATTTATTTAAAGTTACGTGCAGACCAGGCATGGAAAATTTAAATTTTAAAATTGTACTAACTAATAAAAAAATAGTACTTTCTTAAGTATGTATTATGTATTCTTAAGTATGTAACTAATTATCCCCTAGTCTACAAAATAAACTGTAGACTATAGACTAGACTATAAAAATATACTATAGACTAGACTATACTATAAAATATACTATAGACTAGACTATAGACTAGACTATAGACTAGACTATAGACTAGACTATAGACTAGACTATAGACTAGACTATAGACTAGACTAGACTAGACTATAGACTAGACTATAGACTAGACTATAGACTAGACTATAGACTAGACTATAGACTAGACTATAGACTAGACTATAGACTAGACTATAGACTAGACTATAGACTAGACTATAGACTAGACTATAGACTAGACTATAGACTAGACTATAGACTAGACTATAGACTAGACTATAGACTAGACTATAGACTAGACTATAGACTAGACTATAGACTAGACTATAGACTAGACTATAGACTACACTATAGACTAGACTATAGACTAGGCTATAGACTAGACTATAGACTAGACTATAGACTAGACTATAGACTAGACTATAGACTAGACTATAGATTAGACTATAGACTAGACTATAGATTAGACTATAGACTAGACTAGACTATAGACTAGACTATAGACTAGACTATAGACTAGACTATAGACTAGACTATAGACTAGACTATAGACTAGACTATAGACTAGACTATAGACTAGACTATAGACTAGACTATAGACTAGACTATAGACTAGACTATAGACTAGACTATAGACTAGACTATAGACTAGACTATAGACTAGACTATAGACTAGACTATAGACTAGACTATAGACTAGACTATAGACTAGACTATAGACTAGACTATAGACTAGACTATAGACTAGACTATAGACTAGACTATAGACTAGACTATAGACTAGACTATAGACTAGACTATAGACTAGACTATAGACTATAGACTAGACTATAGACTAGACTATAGACTACACTATAGACTAGACTATAGACTAGGCTATAGACTAGACTATAGACTAGACTATAGACTAGACTATAGACTAGACTATAGACTAGACTATAGATTAGACTATAGACTAGACTATAGATTAGACTATAGACTAGACTAGACTATAGACTAGACTATAGACTAGACTATAGACTAGACTATAGACTAGACTATAGACTAGACTATAGACTAGACTATAGACTAGACTATAGACTAGACTATAGACTAGACTATAGACTAGACTATAGACTAGACTATAGACTATAGACTAGACTATAGACTAGACTATAGACTAGACTATAGACTAGACTATAGACTAGACTATAGACTAGACTATAGACTAGACTATAGACTAGACTATAGACTAGACTATAGACTAGACTATAGACTAGACTATAGACTAGACTATAGACTAGACTATAGACTAGACTATAGACTAGACTATAGACTAGACTATAGACTAGACTATAGACTAGACTATAGACTAGACTATAGACTAGACTATAGACTAGACTATAGACTAGACTATAGACTAGACTATAGACTAGACTATAGACTAGACTATAGACTAGACTATAGACTAGACTATAGACTAGACTATAGACTAGACTATAGACTAGACTATAGACTAGACTATAGACTAGACTATAGACTAGACTATAGACTAGACTATAGACTAGACTATAGACTAGACTATAGACTAGACTATAGACTAGACTATAGACTAGACTATAGACTAGACTATAGACTAGACTATAGACTAGACTATAGACTAGACTATAGACTAGACTATAGACTAGACTATAGACTAGACTATAGACTAGACTATAGACTAGACTATAGACTAGACTATAGACTAGACTATAGACTAGACTATAGACTAGACTATAGACTAGACTATAGACTAGACTATAGACTAGACTATAGACTAGACTATAGACTAGACTATAGACTAGACTATAGACTAGACTATAGACTAGACTATAGACTAGACTATAGACTAGACTATAGACTAGACTATAGACTAGACTATAGACTAGACTATAGACTAGACTATAGACTAGACTATAGACTAGACTATAGACTAGACTATAGACTAGACTATAGACTAGACTATAGACTAGACTATAGACTAGACTATAGACTAGACTATAGACTAGACTATAGACTAGACTATAGACTAGACTATAGACTAGACTATAGACTAGACTATAGACTAGACTATAGACTAGACTATAGACT
The DNA here is from genome assembly GCF_015586225.1 of Lucilia sericata. Lineage (NCBI taxonomy): Eukaryota > Metazoa > Arthropoda > Insecta > Diptera > Calliphoridae > Lucilia > Lucilia sericata. Next base: position 330,488 of record NW_023994336.1, on the reverse strand, counting down.
AGACTAGACTAGACTAGACTAGACTATAGACTAGACTATAGACTAGACTATAGACTAGACTAGACTAGACTAGACTATAGACTAGACTATAGACTAGACTATAGACTAGACTATAGACTAGACTATAGACTAGACTATAGACTAGACTATAGACTAGACTATAGACTAGACTATAGACTAGACTATAGACTAGACTATAGACTAGACTATACCCTAGACTATAGACTAGACTATAGACTAGACTATAGACTAGACTATAGACTAGACTATAGACTAGACTATAGACTAGACTATAGACTAGACTATAGACTAGACTATAGACTAGACTATAGACTAGACTATAGACTAGACTATAGACTAGACTATAGACTAGACTATAGACTAGACTATAGACTAGACTATAGACTAGACTATAGACTAGACTATAGACTAGACTATAGACTAGACTATAGACTAGACTATAGACTAGACTATAGACTAGACTATAGACTAGACTATAGACTAGACTATAGACTAGACTATAGACTAGACTATAGACTAGACTATAGACTAGACTATAGACTAGACTATAGACTAGACTATAGACTAGACTATAGACTAGACTATAGGCTAGTCTGTTAAGCAATTACATTAATTTCGATTTTATCTAAAACTCTATTTGAATAAGTATCTGTATTACCAAATTAACATATCTTTATTCTAACCCGGCACACTTATAGAAAAAGTTGGCTAAAATCCAAATTCTTTCCAATAGATAAATAACAACATATTGACTAAAATATTTTTAAGAATGAAATTATGAAACAGCCATAAATAAAAGTGAATGTCTAAAATATACATATTCAAATGATGCGGCAAATTTAGTGACAAATTCACACACGGCTATCTAAAACAAACCGTTAAACACCATCATCAACAACAAGTTAATATTCATACAAACCAAAGCAAACAAATTTTTAAAAAAATATTTTGGTAGATCTTTTAAAAACCTTAAACTAGCTACAAATGTTTAGCTACTTTATAATTTGAAACTACTAGCTTTCAGCTAAACGTAGATTTTTTGGGGGGAAATAAAATAACGCAGCACTTTACTCTCGCACAAGATCATTGAACTTTTGATGTGAAAACTGGAGCAAGACCCAAATTTTTATTATTTTATTTTTTTTTTTCAAAAAATTGTTATTGTTGTGAATAACTCAAAGAGTGAATGTTTGTACGTATGTGAGTGTAATATTTTGGACATTTATTGTTCAGTTAGTATTTAACAAATTGTGAACTGACTGTTAAACTTGGTGTTTTTTCCTACCAGCGATAATTGTTACTCGCTTGAAAAAAAAAAGTAATAAATAAGCATAATAAAACGTTTATTTCAAATCAAACCACCAGCTTACTCTTCTTTTTGAAAGCAGAACACAGAAAAACATTACACTCCCTCCCCGTCTTATCAACACCCAGACTTTCTCTTACACAATCGTGTTAGAAATTTCTAAAAGTTTAAAGAAGTTGTTCTCAAACAGTCATGGAAAGTAAGAAATTTTGTAATATGTAGTACTAAAACAAAATAGGGAACTTTTTTGGGAGTAAAAGTACTGAATTAGGTGTTAGCTTTTCGCAACTACATTTATATGTAGTTTTAGAATAGAAATAGTAATAGTATAGACTATATTCTAGATTAGCGACTTTAAACTAGACTATAGACAAATCTATGGACTATACTATAGATGGGATTATATACTAAATTAGAATAAAGATTAAACTACAGACAAGACTATAAACTAGACTTTGGATTGGGCTATAGACTAGACTATAGATTAATCTATAGATTGAACTATATATTAGACTCTAGGTTTGACTATAGTCTAGACCATAGATTGGCATATAGACTAGACTATATACTGGACTATGGACAATATATTAGAGTTTAGACTAGACTATTGATTGGACTATAGACTAGAATATAGACTGGACTATGGACCAGACTATAGACCGGACTAGACTGTAGACAAGAGTATAGATTGATAGAATAGACCATATATTGCACTATGGGCTACACATTAGACTGTAGACTAGACTATAGCATGGACTATAGACTAGACTATAGATTGGACTATATACTAGACTATATCTTGAACTATAGATTAGACTATACCATACTATAAATAGGACTGTAGACTAAACTATAGATTGAACTGTAAACTAGATTATAGATTATCTATAGACTAGGCAATAGATTAGACTAGAGACTGGACTATATTTTGTACTATAGATATGACTATAGATATGACTATAGATATGACTATAGACTGAACTATAGATTAGACTATAGATTGGACTATAGATGGGACTATAAAACGGATTGTAGACTAGACTATATTGTACTATAGCTTGTCCTATAGACTAGACTATAGAGTTGACAATAGACTAGACTATAGATTAATCTATAGATTAGACTATAGACTAGTCTATAGATTAGTCTATAGACTAGTCTATGGACTAGACTATGGACTAGACTATAGACTAGACTATAGAGTAGACTATAGACTAATCTGTAGACTAGACTATAGAGTAGACTATAAACTAGTCTATAGACTAGACTATAGAGTAGACTATAGACTAGTCTATAGACTATACCATAGCTTGGACTATAGACTAGGCTATAGAGGAGACTATATACTAGTCTATAGACTATACTATAGAGTAGACTATAGATTAGTCTATAGACTAGACTATAGAGTAGACTATAGACTAGTCTATAGACTAGAGTATAGAGTAGACTATAGACTAGTCTATAGACTAGTCTATAGACTAGACTATAGAGTAGACTATAGACTAGTCTATAGACTAGACTATAGAGTAGACTATAGACTAGTCTATAGACTAGACTTTAGAGTAGACTATAGACTAGTCTATAGACTAGACTATAGAGTAGACTATAGACTAGTCTATAGACTAGACTATAGAGTAGACTATAGACTAGTCTATAGACTAGACTATAGATTACTCTATACTCTAGTCTATAGACTAGTCTATAGACTAGAGTATAGAGTAGACTATAGACTAGTCTATAGACTAGACTATAGAGTAGACTATAGACTAGTCTATAGACTAGACTATAGAGTAGACTATAGACTAGTCTATAGACTAGACTTTAGAGTAGACTATAGACTAGTCTATAGACTAGACTATAGAGTAGACTATAGACTAGTCTATAGACTAGACTAGACTATAGAGTAGACTATAGACTAGTCTATAGACTAAACTATAGACTAGTCTATAGACTAGACTATAGACTAGACTATAGACTAGACTATAGACTAGACTATAGACTAGACTATAGACTAGACTATAGACTAGACTATAGACTAGACTATAGACTAGACTATAGACTAGACTATAGACTAGACTATAGACTAGACTATAGACTAGACTATAGAGTAGACTATAGACTAGTCTATAGACTAGACTAGAGAGGAGACTATGGACTAGACTATAGAGTAGACTATAGACTAATCTATAGCTAGACTATAGAGTAGACTATAGACTAGACTATATAGTAGACTATAGACTAGTCTATAGACTAGACTATATAGCAGACTATAGACTAGTCTATAGACTAGATTATATAGTAGACTATAGACTAGTCTATAGACTTGACTATAGAGTAGACTAAAGACTAGTCTATAGACTAGACTGTAGAGTATACTATAGACTAGATTATAGACTAGAATATAGACTAGACTATTGAATAGACTATAGACTAGACTTAACTATAGACTAGACTATAGACTAGACTAAAGACTAGAATAAAGACTAGACTACAGACTGGAGTATAGATTAGATTTTAGACTAGACTATAGATTAGACTTTAGACTGGACTAAACTATAGACCATACTGTAGACTAGACTAACGACTAGAACAAAGACTAGACTATAGACTAGAGTATAGATTAGATTTTAGACTAGATTATAGATTATACTTTAGACTGGACTATCGATAAAAGTTTATAAAGTAGAGTACTATAGTACCCTATGGCCAGACCAGTTTTCAACTTCTTTTAAATAAAATTTGGAAAATGTTGGAACATTAATGATAACATGTTGTTAGCTAAAGAACTTCAACAACAAATCAATAACAATTTTAAAGATATTATTAGTTCTTTTATCTGTTTATTTTACCAATAAAGTGAGTAAAGAGAAAAAAGTTTTATTTTTAATTGTGTACTTGTCTTTTATTATAGATTTTTTTTTTCAATTCGAAAACTTTCAGAAGATGTTTTTTGTTTGTTTTCTTTCTTTAATATATAAATTAAAGTTTCTATATGTGTCTTTAAAAGTGGCAAAGTTATTTATCTTTTTTTTTTTCTTCTTTTGGTTTGTTTTTCTGTTGCTTAAAATTTTCTTCTTTAAAAACTGCAGTCACGTAATTTAAAGCGTGAAAGTTATTATATTGAACCAGAATTTCAGTTAAAATAGTCGTTTTCGGTTGTTTGGCTGTTTTGTCAGTCAGTTTTGCTGGCCTAAGCTTTTTGTTTTCTTTGGTTATTTTATTGGCCAACTAAAAGAGTTATACATTGTATATGATGATGTTAATGATTGTGTATTCATCGTCATTTTACCATACGAAAAAAATATATAACTTAACTTATTCAAGTTCATTCACATTTGCACTCGATTTTATTTCGTTATTTTTTTTTTTTCTTTCATATTCATTTTTAACATGTTGGCTTTTTCAATTAAATTAATTTCGAAAATTATATGTAGTACATACTTATTGTTTGAAATATATGTTCATATGTATGCATATTTGCTTATATGTATATAACGTTTTGTTTTATAATTTTGAATAAATAATAGACAAAGCTAACACATGCATATACAAATGCTAATATAATATTTTGAAATTATTATTAAATTTTAAAATTTCTAAATTGGAAATTTGAATGAAAGAACCTAGAAAGAATTTTGAATAAATGTGTGAATAAAATCCATATGTTTTATTTAAATGAACAAGTATTGCAGTGCAAAATGTTGTATAACTAGTCACGTGAGTAGTTTCTTATGGATAAAGGGTCTAGTCTAGTCTATAGTGTAGTCTATAGTGTAGTCTATAGTGTAGTCTATAGTCTAGTTTATAGTCTAGTATATAGTCTAATCTATAGTCTAGTCTAGTCTATAGTGTAGTCTATAGTGTAGTCTATAGTGTAGTCTATAGTGTAGTCTATAGTGTAGTCTATAGTCTAGTCTATAGTGTAGTCTATAGTCTAGTCTATAGTGTAGTCTATAGTCTAGTCTATAGTCTAGCCTATAGTCTAGTCTATAGTCTAGCCTATAGTCTAGTCTATAGTCTAGGCTGTAGTCTAGTCTATAGTCTAGTCTATAGTCTAGTGTATAGTCTAGTCTATAGTCTAGTTTAGAGTCAAGTTTATAGTCTAGTCTATAGTCCAGTTTATAGTCTAGTCTATAGTCTAGTCTATAGTCTAGTCTATAGTCTAGTCTATAGTCTAGTCTATAGTCTAGTCTATAGTCTAGTCTATAGTCTAGTCTATAGTCTAGTCTATAGTCTAGTCTATAGTCTAGTCTAGTCTAGTCTATAGTCTAGTCTATAGTCTAGTCTATAGTCTAGTCTATAGTCTAGTCTATAGTCTAGTCTATAGTCTAGTCTATAGTCTAGTCTATAGTCTAGTCTATAGTCTAGTCTATAGTCTAGTCTATAGTCTAGTCTATAGTCTAGTCTATAGTCTAGTCTATAGTCTAGTCTATAGTCTAGTCTATAGTCTAGTCTATAGTCTAGTCTATAGTCTAGTCTATAGTCTAGTCTATAGTCTAGTCTATAGTCTAGTCTATAGTCTAGTCTATAGTCTAGTCTATAGTCTAGTCTATAGTCTAGTCTATAGTCTAGTCTATAGTCTAGTCTATAGTCTAGTCTATAGTCTAGTCTATAGTCTAGTCTATAGTCTAGTCTATAGTCTAGTCTATAGTCTAGTCTATAGTGTAGTCCATAGTGTAGTCTATAGTCTAGTCTATAGTCTAGTCTATAGTCTAGTCTATAGTCTAGTCTATAGTCTAGTCTATAGTCTAGTCTATAGTCTAGTCTATAGTCTAGTCTATAGTGTAGTCTATAGTCTAGTCTATAGTCTAGTCTATAGTCTAGTCTATAGTCTGGTCTATAGTCTAGTCTATAGTCTAGTCTATAGTCTAGTCTATAGTCTAGTCTATAGTCTAGTCTATAGTCTAGTCTATAGTCTAGTCTATAGTCTAGTCTATAGTCTAGTCTATAGTCTAGTCTATAGTGTAGTCTATAGTGTAGTCTATAGTGTAGTCTATAGTCTAGTCTATAGTCTAGTCTATAGTCTAGTCTATAGTCTAGTCTATAGTCTAGTCTATAGTGTAGTCTATAGTGTAGTCTATAGTCTAGTCTATAGTCTAGTCTATAGTGTAGTCTATAGTGTAGTCTATAGTCTAGTCTATAGTGTAGTCTATAGTGTAGTCTATAGTGTAGTCTATAGTGTAGTCTATAGTCTAGTCTATAGTGTAGTCTATAGTGTAGTCTATAGTGTAGTCTACAGTGTAGTCTATAGTGTAGTCTATAGTCTAGTCTATAGTCTAGTCTATAGTCTAGTCTATAGTCTAGTCTATAGTCTAGTCTATAGTCTAGTCTATAGTCTAGTCTATAGTCTAGTCTATAGTCTAGTCTATAGTCTAGTCTATAGTCTAGTCTATAGTCTAGTCTATAGTCTAGTCTATAGTCTAGTCTATAGTCTAGTCTATAGTCTAGTCTATAGTCTAGTCTATAGTCTAGTCTATAGTCTAGTCTATAGTCTAGTCTATAGTCTAGTCTATAGTCTAGTCTATAGTCTAGTCTATAGTCTAGTCTATAGTCTAGTCTATAGTTTAGTCTATAATCTAGTCTATAGTCTAGTCTATAGTCTATAGTCTAGTCTATAGTCTAGTCTATAGTCTAGTCTATAGTCTAGTCTATAGTCTAGTCTATAGTCTAGTCTATAGTCTAGTCTATAGTCTAGTCTATAGTCTAGTCTATAGTCTAGTCTATAGTCTAGTCTATAGTCTAGTCTATAGTCTAGTCTATAGTCTAGTCTATAGTCTAGTCTATAGTCTAGTCTATAGTCTAGTCTAGTCTAGTCTATAGTCTAGTCTATAGTCTAGTCTATAGTCTAGTCTATAGTCTAGTCTATAGTCTAGTCTATAGTCTAGTCTATAGTCTAGTCTATAGTCTAGTCTATAGTCTAGTCTATAGTCTAGTCTATAGTCTAGTCTATAGTCTAGTCTATAGTCTAGTCTATAGTCTAGTCTATAGTCTAGTCTATAGTCTAGTCTATAGTCTAGTCTATAGTCTAGTCTATAGTCTAGTCTATAGTCTAGTCTATAGTCTATGGTCTATAGTCTATAGTCTATAGTATATGGTCTATAGTCTATAGTCTAGTCTATAGTCTAGTCTATAGTCTACAGTCTGTAGTCTAGTCTATAGTCTAGTCTATAGTCTAGTCTATAGTCTAGTCTATAGTCTAGTATATAGTCTAGTCTATAGTTTAGTCTATAGTCTAGTCTATAGTCTAGTCTATAGTCTAGTCTATAGTCTAGTATATAGTCTAGTCTATAGTTTAGTCTATAGTCTAGTCTATAGTCTAGTCTATAGTCTAGTCTATAGTCTAGTCTATAGTCTAGTCTATAGTCTAGTATATAGTCTAGTCTATAGTCTAGTCTATAGTCTAGTCTATAGTCTAGTCTATAGTCTAGTCTATAGTCTAGTCTATAGTCTATTCTATAGTCTAGTCTATAGTCTAGTCTATAGTCTAGTCTATAGTCTAGTCTAAAGTCTAGTCTATAGTCTAGTCTATAGCCTAGTCTATAGTCTAGTTTAGAAGTTTAGATCGTAGCTTTTTTTATAGTAAGAGTTTATATGATCTTTATTAAGTTCCAATCAAGACCGATCGTAATTGTAAATATTGTGTGTCATGTGAATGAACTTGCTACAAGTCGGTTCACTTAATTAAATAAATCGCTCGTTAATTATCTAATTATTAATCTATTTTTCAAACTTTTCCCTTATATAATCCAAATTAACAACTATTATTATTCCTATCGAATGTAGGGGCTTTTTTGCAACAAAAAAAGTGCATTAAATTATTGCAAAAAAAAAACGTGACTTTATTTACGTACACAATGTGAACTTAAAGATGATGCAATAGATTTATTTTCTCGTCAACACCTCCTTCCGCAGTTTAACCCCCTCTCCAGACCCTTGTTAACGAGAATTAACCGGAAATTTTTGTTCCAGCTAACACTATTTTCAATGTGACTTAATTATTAAGTCGTATTGTTAATAGATGTGTATGTAAATACTATAGTCACTGACTGGACTGACTGACTGCAATAAGTATTTTTTAAAACATTCTCCTATAATAATGTTTATTGTTGTAATTTATTATTATTACACAACCTTGTTTTAAATGATAAGCAAAAAAAATAGAAATAGAATTAATATTAGAAAAAAAAATGTCGTCGGCAATTTCCTATTTGCTAATACCCTACCTGAATATAAATGTGGTAAATGGATTTTAATATAGGAACCGATTAAAGGAAAGCAGGAAGGAAATAGATTTCGGTATGTTATTAACTTTTTGATGTACAAAATAACTGAATATATAATTTAAACCAATGAGCGGCCCTTAGAGAACCCAGATTTCTGAAAAAAAATAATTTAAAATCAGCTTTCTTAAAAGCTAATTAACTTCGGTATTTATGCCAATACAGAGAGAAAAAGAAATATACACGCCTGGTACCAAGTTGATACCAAACTGTTTATAATTTTTCAATACCATTCGTTGTCAAAGTATATACATACGTACGAAAACACTATGTAATATTGACAACATTTCAACAATTCGTTGTCGAAATCTTTATTTTATACACATCCGTTGTCTAAATGTTAACAAACGTGGTAAGCTCACTATTGACAATCCGTTGCCTATAGTGAGTTTACCACGTTTGTTAACATTTAGACAACGGATGTGTATAAAATTTAGATTTCGACAACGAATTGTTGCAATGTTGACAAAGTTGCGTTGTCAACAACGCAACGTCAAAGGTGCCGACCACTGTTCTCTGACTCTTCCTAGGACACTACGATCTGAACCTTATTTTCTTTTTTTATTAATATTTCGTTATATAAATAATGCCATTTGAAGTTAAGTAACCGATACCCACTCTAACCCCTCGTAAACCTATAGATCCTAGACCTTTAAGAAAATCCCCTTTTAAAATACATTGTATGGACTATAAACGGTACACAGAAAGAAAAATCGCTTAAAGAGTGTAACTTTATTTTTTTAAGCACAAGTGAAGCTCAATTTAAGCCCATTTGGGGATTAATTTAATCTTTTACATTCTCAAATCAATCTTAGTTTTATCTCAAATCAAGTATGCATTTGAGTTGAAATCAAATTGCATTTTCTTAACAGAATTGTGGTTAAATCAAGTATTTGCACTCGATTCAATCAATATGGATTATTTTTAGTACGAATTTGTTTGAGTGTAGATAATTTTTAAACTAAAAAATTGATAAGGCAAACTAACTAATTGTCTGTCACAAAGAATTTATTGCATTTACAAAAACAATCAACAATATATAGCAACTAAAGTGACATTCAACCTATGAGAACTAAACTTGAAGTGCAGCGTATATTTTATATAAATAAATGTTTTTATAAATCATTTTATTTGTATTCTTTGTTGTATTTAGTTATTAACTAATGTTATTTAGTTAAAAAAAAATATATCAAATGTTGTGTCACGTTAAAATTTGTTCGTTATTCAAAACTCACGTGTGCGGCTCACATGTAATTGATAGAAAAGAAATATTGTACAATAATATCGCGTAACTATTGTTTCTTTTCAACAGCAATAATAATCTATTAACGAGGATCGAAAAAGTATTGTATAGGTTGGAAATTTTGTAGAAATTTTTAAACAAACAATTATAAAAAATTTTGATATGAAATTAACCCTTGTTAGATTGTTTATATAGATTTTTAGAGGGAAAAAACTGAAAAATGTACTTTACTAATATCCGTCTTAAAGAATTTAGAACCTTAGTATGGCTCCCATCATGGTCCAATCGCAGATCTTATTGTTCTAGTTTAGCTTTAGTTGGAGGTTCTTTGTAGTCTTAGTATATCATCAATTGCAGCTCTTTATGAAGTCTTAGCTTTTCTAAACTTTTTTCCGGTTAAACATTATATCGATCTTTTCGTATTCTAAATTTAGTTTACATATGTCTTACGACATAAAATGGTTCAATCGCTGGTTCTTTATATAGTCCGCCCTAGTTATATTTTACTGTTAGTCTTAATGTGAAACTAGTTTCCTCTCAGTAAGCACTTTCAAGGTCTTAATGTAACTTTCAACGTATGTCTTTATTTAGTTCCAAATTTGCCTGAATTGCTAGTTAGTTATGGTCTTTATAAAGATTAGTATATAGTTATAATTTAATGTTTGCTTCTGTCATAAGACTTTATAAAGTTAAGTTTTAGCTTGCATTAAGATGGAACCCATTTCACCAGTTAGGTCGACAAGCTGGCAGACCACGTAACACATGGCGACGTTCCACGGAATCCGAAATGAACAACCTATGCTTAACCTGGAATGAATTAAGAGCTATTGCAAATAATCGGGTCCGTTTTCGGTGGGCTGTTATTGGTGCCCTATGCTCCAATGGAACTCATATATATATTTAGCTTTAATCTCAGATTTTTATATAGTTCAACTTTTGCTTTCAGTCATTGGTATTTATAGAGTTCAGTTGTAGCTTCAATCTTAGATCTTTATATAGTTCTTAGATCTCAATAAAGTTCTGTGTTAGTTTTAATCTTAAATCTTTATATACAAGTTCAATTTTTGCTTCAGTCATGTGTATTTATTAAGTTCAGTTTTAGCTTTAATCTCAGATCTTTATATAGTTCAATTTTTGATTCAGTCATAGGTTCTTATAAAGCTCAGTTTTAGCTTCAATCTTAGATTATTGAACAATACTTTTGCTTCAGTCTTCAGTCTTTATAAAGTTCAGTTTTAGCTTCAATCTCAGATCTTTATATAATTAGACTTTTGTTTCAGTCAGTTCAGTTTTAGCTTCAATCTTAGATCATTATAACGTTCAACTTTGGTTTCAGTCACATGTCATTATAAAGTTCAGTTTTAGCTTCAATCTCAGATCTTGTTCGACTTTTTCTTCAGTTATAGGTGTTTATAAAGTTCAGTTTTAGCTTCAATCTTTGAACTATATATAGTTCAATTTTTGATTTAGTCATAGGTTCTTATAAAGCTCAGTTTTAGCTTCAATCTTATACCTTTATATTGTTCAACTTTTGCTTTAATCATAGGTCTTTATATAGCTCATCTTCAGATTTAATATATAGTCCTAGTTTTAGCTTCAAACGCAAGTTAGATCTTTATATAGTCCCAGTTTTTGCTTCAATCTTAGATCTTTATATAGTTCCGATTTAGCTTCAATATATAGTCCTAGTTTTAGTTTTAATCGTAAGTCAGATCTTTACATAGTCCCAGTTTTAGCTTCAATCTTAGATCTTTATATAGTTCTGGTTTAGTTTAAATATATAGTCCCAGTTTTAGCTTCAATCGGAGGACTTTATATAGTCCCAGCTTAGCTTCAATCGGAGGTCTTGATATAGTTTCAGTTTGAGTTCCGATCTTAAATCATTATATAGTTCAACTTTAGCTTTAATTAGGTCTTTTTAAAATTCAGTTTTTAGCTTCAATCTCAGATCTTGATATATATTCCCAGTTTAAGCTTCAATTTTAGATCTTTATATAGTTCAGATTTAGCTTCAATATATAGTCCTAGTCTTAGCTTTGATCGTAGGTCAGATCTTTATATAATCCCAGTTTTAGCTTCAATATAGAGTCCTAGTTTTAATCTTAGATCTTTTTTATAGTCCTAGTTTAATTTCATCAGTAGGCCTCACAAGACGTTCTATGTAGTTCCGGTTAAACATAATACGTCGATTTTATGAAGTTCAGTTATATGTCTTCATGTAGTCCAAGTTCAGCTTTAAACTTAGTCCCAGTTAAGATTCAAGCGTAGGTCGTTATATTGTGCTTCATCCAGTTCTCAGGAAGTTCTCTAATTTGGATTTTTGACGAAAAACATATTTTTTAGTGAAAAATCTTATTTTTTTTTTAAATTTTGATTTTTTGTAAATATTATGATTTTTGGGGAAATTTAGGATTTTTGGTGAAAATTATAATTTTTGATGAAAAAGTAAGATTTTTACAAAAAATCGGGTTTTGGTGAAACCTCGTATTATACGTAAAAATCGTATTTTTAGTGAAAAAACAGATTTTAAGTGAAAAATTTTCATTGAAATCGAATTTTAAGTAAACAGCAGATCTGATTTTTTTTCGAGAAATTTGATTTTTCACTAAAAGTAAAAGTGAAAAGTAAAATTTTTAGAAAAAAATCGTATTTTTAGTGAAAATCGGATTTTTAGTAAAAATCATATTTTTAGTGAAAACCCGGATTTTTAGTAAAAAATTTTCAGTGAAATCGAATTTTAAGCGAAAAGCATATTTTTTTAAAAAATTTAGAACTAGTTCTTTGTCACTATTATAAATTGAGTCCATAATAGTTTACAAGTTCCGGAACAACTTTATAAAATCGTTAAAAAGAATTCCAAAAAAAGAACAAGTACATAGTTCCACAACTATTCCAAAGTAGGGGTATAAGTTCTCTAAAGCTTATCTAGAATTAGTTCCAAGGGTGATTAAGAACCTAGTTCCAGTTTCAAAAGTGAAACCTAGTTCGTTTCAATCTTATATCTAAAACATTTCAGAAAGAAAGCTAATCCAAACTATAGATAGTTCGATATAAATAATTTGATCACAACATCTTAAATCCTCTTAATTTCTAAGATTTCGAAAAAAAAAAATCCCCATAGAAATGGCAAGTTTCTACTTAAATACAATTTATTATGCCAAATCAAAAACCCATAAAAAGTACTTTTTAATTTAAAACGAAAATCAAAACAATTTCTTTAGATTTTCAAAGAATTTCGAGAGAGTTTTTTGAATGCGTCATTTTTTGTTTAAATTGTGGCCTCTTACAACAATTTCTTGTTTACGTTTTAGTGGAGGAGAAATTTACAACAAAAACAGCGAAAAAAAACTAAAAACACTTTAGTAACAAAAACAGTTCATTAACCTTTTTTTTATTTAAAAATAATATGAATGAATTTCTAAACAAACAACATTTTGCAATTTCATTTTTACAAAAACGTTACTCGATTTTTTTTCTTCTTCTTACTTGCTTCTTTTTCTTAATTAAATAAAAGTTTTTTTTTTTAAATACATATGTAATAATATTAATATAATAATTAATTACATTTCACATAGTGAAAATGAAATTGTTTAAAAGAATAAACAACAACTAATTAGAATAACTGAAATTGGCTAATAAATGCAAAATAAATTTTCATAATAATACATTAATATTGATAATAAATATCACTTTTTAAAAAAATATGGTCATTAGTAAACGTCATCAACAAAATGCTGCTAATCATCATTATCAATTGTCATTTTATATGACAATAATTATCATTTATGTTTATGTATGCTTAGAGCGTTTTACAACAAAAAAAAAAAACTATAATATTGTGTACAATGTACTTATATGACTTTATTTAGTTTAAATTGTTTAAGAAATAAATTTTAAAGAAAAAAAAAATGTATAATAAGTTAAAGAAAAACGCGTGTGTAACACTTTCTCCTTTCTTAAAAGAAAGAAACAGTCAAGCACACACATTCTTATGAATACATATGGAACTTATACTTACTTTTATGTCTCGTCTTCTAACGCATATAAAAACCGTTGAAATATTTAAATAAAAAAAAAGTTTAAAACGTCGAACGTAACACACAACTACCGGTCAAATGGTGTAATTGACAAAAAGTTCTTTAAACTTTTTTTTGTTGCAAAAGAAAGAGAGTAAGAGAAGTTTGAAGAGAATGAAGGCCGGGGAATCAGGGATGGTAAAAACATTGTTATACAAAGAATGTTCTATAGAAAAAAGTATTATACAAAAGTTTATGTAGATATCTATTCAGATTTTCTATAGAAAAATTTTGTGTATAACAATACATGAACTAGAACTGAACTAGAATTGAACTAGAATTGAACTAGAACTGAACTAAAACTGAACTAGAACTGAATTAACTGAACTAGAACTGAACTAGAACTGAACTAGAACTGAACTAGAAACTAAAACTAGAACTGAACTAGAACTGAACTGAACTGAACTAGAACTGAACTAGAACTGAACTAGAACTGAACTAGACTGAACTAGAACTGAACTAGAACTGAACTAGAACTGAACTAGAACTCAACTAGAACTGAACTAGAACTGAACTAGAACTGAACTAGAACTGAACTAGAACTGAACTAGAACTGAACTAGAACTGAACTAGAACTGAACTAGAACTGAACTAGAACTGAACTAGAACTGAACTAGAACTGAACTAGAACTGAACTGAACTAGAACTGAACTAGAACTGAACTAGAACTGAACTAGAACTGAACTAGAACTGAACTAGAACTGAACTAGAACTGAACTAGAACTGAACTAGAACTGAACTAGAACTGAACTAGAACTGAACTAGAACTGAACTAGAACTGAACTAGAACTGAACTAGAACTGAACTAGAACTGAACTAGAACTGAACTAGAACTGAACTAGAACTGAACTAGAACTGAACTAGAACTGAACTAGAACTGAACTAGAACTGAACTAGAACTGAACTAGAACTGAACTAGAACTGAACTAGAACTGAACTGGAACTGAACTAGAACTGAACTAAACTAGAACTGAACTAGAACTGAACTAGAACTGAACTAGAACTGAACTGGAACTGAACTAGAAATAGAATTCAAAATTTTCTATTAAAACTACAATAAATTTTCTGTAGAATACACTGTTATACACAAAGTTTTCAATAGAAAAGACTGTTATACACAAACATTTTTACAGAAAATATTATTATGCACAAAATTTTCTATAGAAAATACTGTTATACACAAAATTTTCTACAGAAAATACTGTTATTCACAAAATGTTCTATAGAAAATAGTGTTATACACAAAATGTTCTATAGAAAATACTGTTATAAACAAAATTTTCTATAGAAAATACTGTTATATACAAAATTTTCTATAGAAAATCTATAGAAAATACTGTTATAAACAAAATTTTCCATAGAAAATACTGTTATAAACAAATTTTCTATAGAAAATACTGTTATACAGAAAATTTTCGATAGAAAATACAGTTATACAAAATTTTTCACAAATTTTCTTTAGAAAACAATGTTTTTTGGATCAAAGACTAAAAAAACATTGAACTTCCCAACCCTGTTAACTGTAACTTAAACTTTTTTTTTCAAAGTTAACCAACATTTTCGTAAGTCCAGTATTAAGTAAGTTAACCGGTTCTTTAGCAATTAGTTCTCCCTTTATGGAAGAAAATACACACAAACACACACGTACAGAGTACAAATCCACCAAAATTTTTTGGCTGTTACTTAAAAAATTACGGAACTCTTTCTTTCTCTCAGATTTACTAACCAACCAGCCAGCCGACTTCTACGTACAGAGAGTGTATTTATTTTTGCTTGTGTAGTTTTTGTTTTTTTGTCTGATAAACATAAAAGCCGTTATTTGGCCCAATTCTATATTGAAAGCGCCAACAAAAAACCGAGAAGTAAAAAAACAAATATTACGTTACTAATCTTCTGAAAACGAAAGAACTACAAAACTGTTATGAGAGTGAGTGAAAAGGCCAATGAGAAAGAAAGAGAGAAAACATAACAACAACGCAGAAAGAAAGAAGAAAGTTTCATAATTGTAACTGAAATTATGTTGAAGAAATTTTTCGTTAATTTCAATAAACATAAACAAAGTCTGAACATAATAAAGAAACAGAAACACAAAAAAATGTTCTATAAAATATTGCCTAAGTGGATGGATGTGTTTGGCGAAAGTATCTGAAAACACTACTTTATGAATATTAATAACCTCAGAGATACACCTACAGATACACACAACGTTAACTACACAGCAGTAGTTTAAGTATTTGTTAAGAACTTTAAACTTAATTTGTTTTTGTGTTTTTGTTTTCAAGATTACATAAGTTGTTCAGATATTTATGTTTGAAAGAGAAATAGAATGGTTAAGCTGCAGTGAACTACCAACAAACACTGTTGTCTGTATATTTTTAAACTTGTAGCTACATTTGAACATATGAACGAACATACCTATAGAAGTAGAAGAAATTTAAGTAACCAAATAAATAAACAGTTAACCGTACTTTAACCTACATTTTATTTTATTTTTATAAGTAGTGTATTTTTGTTGTTATTGTTTATGGTCTTTTTATGGTAAATATTCTCGAAATAGTTAATTTATTTTCTTTTGAGGTTATGACATATTTTTTACGTCATTTCCAGACAAGATAGCTAGTAGTTTGTCTCAAGTAAAATTTGTTTAATGTTTTATTTAAGTAGTTTGTCTAAATTTAGTTTTACAAGAAGTTTTGTATACATAACATAATAAAAATGTATTAATAACTGTCTGAATATTTTTAAAAATTACGTTGAAATGTTACTAAAGAAATTTTATAAAAAGACATGTAACCGTTAAAAACGATTCAGTACAAAATCTATCTTTCATTACGTATGTACAATATTCTATTCTAAATGAATTGTCAATAATTCTTATAATTTCCTAACTAGGGTAAACTTTACCTATTTCTAAATGTATGTATTCCAATATTTTAAAATTTTTAAAACTTTATTCCTACAGGTCGAATTTTTGTATATATTCTATAAATAACTTCCTGTACAACACTTCTTGCGTATAACACAATTTTCAATAGAACTGAACTAGAACTGAACTTGAACTGAATTAGAACTGAACTAGAACTGAACTAGAATGAACTAGAACTGAACTAGAACTGAACTAGAACTGAACTAGAACTGAACTAGAACTGAACTAGAACTGAACTAGAACTGAACTAGAACTGAACTAGAACTGAACTAGAACTGAACTAGAACTGAACTAGAAACTGAACTAGAACTGAACTAGAACTGAACTAGAACTGAACTAGAACTGAACTAGAACTGAACTAGAACTGAACTAGAACTGAACTAGAACTGAACTAGAACTGAACTAGAACTGAACTAGAAACTGACTAGAACTGAACTAGAACTGAACTAGAACTGAACTAGAACTGAACTAGAACTGAACTAGAACTGAACTAGAACTGAACTAGAACTGAACTAGAACTGAACTAGAACTGAACTAGAACTGAACTAGGAACTGAACTAGAACTGAACTAGGACTGAAACTAGAACTGAACTAGAACTGAACTAGAACTGAACTAGAACTGAACTAGAACTGAACTAGAACTGAACTAGAACTGAACTAGAACTGAAACTAGAACTGAACTAGAACTGAACTAGAGACTGAACTAGAACTGAACTAGAACTGAACTCGAACGAACTAGAACTGAACTAGAACTGAACTAACTAGAACTGAACTAGAACTGAACTAGAACTGAACTAGAACTGAACTAGAACTGAACTAGAACTGAACTAGAACTGAACTAGAACTGAACTAGAACTGAACTAGAACTGAACTAGAACTGAACTAGAACTGAACTAGAACTGAACTAGAACTGAACTAGAACTGAACTAGAACTGAACTAGAACTAGAACTAGAACTGAACTAGAACTGAACTAGAACTGAACTAGAACTAACTAGAACGAACTAGAACTGAACTAGAACTGAACTAGAACTGAACTAGAACTGAACTAGAACTGAACTAGAACTGAACTAGAACTGAACTAGAACTGAACTAGACCTGAACTAGAACTGAACTAGAACTGAACTAGAACTGAACTAGAACTGAACTAGAACTGAACTAGAACTGAACTAGAACTGAACTAGAACTGAACTAGAACTGAACTAGAACTGAACTAGAACTGAACTAGAACTGAACTAGACTGAACTAGAACTGAACTGAACTAGAACTGAACTAGAACTGAACTAGAACTGAACTAGAACTGAACTAGAACTGAACTGGAACTGAACTAGAACTGAACTAGAACTGAACTAGAACTGAACTAGAACTGAACTAGAACTGAACTAGAATTGAACTAGAATTGAACTAGAACTGAACTAGAACTGAACTAGAACTGAACTAGAACTGAACTAGAACTGAACTAGAACTGAACTAGAACTGAACTAGAACTGAACTAGAACTGAACTAGAACTGAACTAGAACTGAACTAGAACTGAACTAGAACTGAACTAGAACTGAACTAGAACTGAACTAGAACTGAACTAGAACTGAACTAGAACTGAACTAGAACTGAACTAGAAATGAACTAGAACTGAACATTTGTTGTATTTTGTATTTGTATTTTCCATATACATACATACTACATATATGTATTGGAAGATTAAATTTAAGTCCATTTAGTTTTTTTTGTTTATAAATAGTAGACAAATAAGTATTTTGTTTATATAAGTTAATATTTAAATTCAACACAAATACTTATATTAAATCATATTTAGCGATAATAATAAGTTCATTAACATTTTTAAACGGGTTTACAATTTGATTTGCTTTTTATTCTGCTTTAATAGAAAAACATTATTTATATAAAATTAAATTTGTTTTAGGGACTAATTCTTTAATCATCCTCTAGTGCTGTTAACATCCTAACATTTTTAATAGATTTGTCGATTATCGTATTCCTAAAAAAATTTACATTGCCAATCGATTTTGTTTGAATTTATTTTCATTATGAAAAATCTGGTCACATTTGACCCCAATATAAGGTTCACTTCAGAGAATGACTAAGTTGACGAGATCACATCCTAGTTGTTGTAGTTTACGAAGAAGATCCTAAAAATCCGTTTTTAATCCCCAGTGTTCACTGGGTTTTGTTACATGCATGTGCATTTTTCCTCTGTATAGAAATGTGTGGTGTAATAATGTAGGTGTGTGTATGCTCATGTGTAAATATAAAGTCATACATGGACATTGTTAAAAATAAGATTATAAACACACATGTTTGTTTGTATATATGGTATAAAAATATTATTCTCTAAGAGTGCACAGACCTTTTGCAATATAACAAAAACAACGTCAGCAACAATAACAATACCAAACACATTGATATCATAATCAACTATACAGCAACAATAACAACAAAGCAACACATTGAAAGTGACCTTGTACTGTGCCATTGCCATCATTGTGCCATGCCACCACATCTTTAACTGTATTCCCTCATTAATACAAACAAACCGAATTGTAGTGAACTGAACCAAAAGCAGACAGCCATAACAGGCATAGGGTGCTCTCGATTTTGGCGAGTACCTTATACGTGTGTCAGTTCAGTATGTATCCAATAAATTTTGAAATAAATTTAATAACAACGTAAAAATAGGAACAAAAAGAGGCCAATATTATTGAAATTAACCATAAAGAAATGGTCCTTTGACTATTTAGCCGGGTTGACGAATTTGAAATGTTTAGATTCAAGAACTTGATGAAAATTTCGTTCTTATACTAAATGAGTCATATTAAAAATTTAGACCAATTCATAGTTTTATAGAGTATAGTTTTATATATGCATTTTAACATTTGTTACAGTGTCTGTCAAAACATTATGAATCTTATTTCAATATTTTTGAGAAATCTGTCGAATCAATTTCATACTATATAACCATACTATGTATGGAGCATAAAAATTTTTCGACCACAGACTAGACTATAGGACTAGACTATAGACTAAGACTATAGACTAGACTATAGACTAGACTATAGACTAGACTATAGACTAGACTATAGACTAGGACTATAGACTAGACTAGTGACTAGACTATAGACTAGACTATAGACTAGACTATAGACTAGACTATAGACTAGACTATAGACTAGACTATAGACTAGACTATAGACTACGACTATAGACTAGACTATAGACTAGACTATAGACTAGACTATAGACTAGACTATAGACTAGACTATAGACTAGACTATAGACTAGACTATAGACTAGACTAGTAGACTAGATTGACTAGACTATAGACTAGGACATAGACTAGACTATAGACTAGACTATAGACTAGACTATAGACTAGACTATGACTAGACTATAGACTAGACTATAGACTAGACTATCGACTAGACTATAGACTCGACTATAGACTAGACTATAGACTCGACTATAGACTAGACTATAGACTAGACTATAGACTAGACTATAGACTAGACTATAGACTAGACTATAGACTAGGATATAGACTAGACTATAGACTAGACTATAGACTCGTAGACTATAGACTAGACTATAGACTAGACTATAGCTAGACATAGACTAGACTATAGGACTAGACTATAGACTATGACTATAGACTAGCCTATAGACTAGACTATAGACTAGACTATAGACTAGACTATAGACTAGACTATAGACTAGACTATAGACTATAGACTATAGGACTATAGACTAGACTATAGACTAGACTATAGACTAGACTAAAGACTGGACTATAGACTAGGCTGCCGATTTAAAAATTAACAATTATTACTTTTTGTTGGCAACATTTTGCTAGACACTGTAACTATATTATATACATATGCAAACAACTCATACAATAAGATTAAAATTATATAAAACGCGCTATTATTGCAATACAGTCTTTTTGTTTTAAAACAAAAAAATACCACATTTGTTGTCTTTGTATATTATATAATAATATCTACATACATACATACATACGTTCCTATCTATGTATAGGTTGTATGTATGTACTTGACTCTCTGTAGCTTTTGCAAATTTCACAATGTTGCAATCGCAATAAATATTTTGCAATAGGCCTGATTTTTTTATAATATTGTTCGGGACTTTTCTGAGAGTATGAGTATATCGTAGCGTTCTTAATTTGTTTTATTTCTTTTTTATAAACAGAATTTAACAAAGAACGTTGTTATTGTAATGTTGTTTTTGTTCTTGTTGTTGTTGTTGGTATTTTCTATATATTCCTTTTATAGTTTTTTTTGTTCAATCGCAGATCATATTTAGTCTATAAATGTATGTGTGTTTATTTATGTACGTTTGTAGTATGTATGTATTAGCTATGATTATATTCGTTGTTGTTTTATTTAATTTGTAATTTTGTGTGCTGTGAATTCTAAAAATAGTTTATTACAAAACAATCAGACAGCTAAAGAAAAAATAAAATACCAGTAATATGTGACTAGTAGTTACAAAAATGCATACATATGACCTTTAAATGCATAGTAAATAGGCATGTAACCTGTGCTCTATAGTAGGTCTAGTGGGGATGAGCCACGGGAGCGATCGCGAGCGAGCGAGCAGCGAGCGAGCGAGCGAGCGAGCGAGCGAGCAGCGAGCGAGCGAGCGAGCGAGCGAGCGAGCGAGCGAGCGAGCGAGCTAGGAGCGAGCGAGCGAGCGAGCGAGGGCGAGCGAGCGAGCTGAGCGAGCGAGCGAGCGAGCTGAGCGAGCGAGCGAGCGAGCGAGCATGAGCGAGCGAGCGAGCGAGGAGCGAGCGAGCGAGCGAGCTAAGGAGCGAGCGAGCGAGCGAGCGAGCGAGCGAGCGAGCGAGCGAGCGAGCGAGCGAGCGGAGGAGAGCGAGCGAGCGAGCGAGCGAGCGATCGAGCGAGGCGAGCGAGGCGAGCGGCAGCGAGCGAGCGAGCGAGCGAGCGAGCGAGGCGAGCGAGCGAGCGAGCGAGCGAGCGAGCGAGCGAGCGAGCGAGCGAGCGAGCGAGCGAGCGAGCGAGCGAGGCGAGCGAGCGAGCGAGCGAGCGAGGCGAGCGAGTGAGCGAGCGAGCGAGCCGCTAGCGAGCGAGCGAGCGAGCGAGCGAGCGAGGAGCGAGAGAGCGAGCTAGCGAGCGAGCGAGCGAGCGAGCGAGCGAGCGAGCGAGCGAGCGAGCGAGCGAGCGAGCGAGCGAGCGAGCGAGCGAGCGAGCGAGCGAGGAGCGAGCGAGCGAGCGAGCGAGCGAGAGCGATGCGAGCGAGCGAGCGAGCGAGCGAGCGAGGAGCGAGCGAGCGAGCGAGCGAGCGAGGAGCGAGCGAGCGAAGCGAGCGAGCGAGCGAGCGAGCGAGCGAGCGAGCGAGCGAGCGAGCGAGCGAGCGAGCGAGCGAGCGAGCGAGCGAGCGAGCGAGCGAGCGAGCGAGCGAGCGATCGAGCGAGCGAGCGAGCGAGCGAGCGAGGAGCGAGCGAGCGAGCGAGCGAGCGAGGCGAGCGAGCGAGCGAGCGAGCGAGCGAGCGAGCGAGCGAGCGAGCGAGCGAGCGAGCGAGCGAGCGAGCGAGCGTAGCGAGCGAGCGAGCGAGGAGCGAGCGAGCGAGCGAGCGATCGAGCGAGCGAGCGAGCGAGCGAGCGAGCGAGCGAGCGAGCGAGATGAGCGAGCGAGCGAGCGAAGCGAGCGAGCGAGCGAGCGAGCGAGCGCGAGCGAGCGAGCGAGCGAGCAGCGAGCGAGCGAGCGAGCGAGCGAGCGAGCGAGCAGCGAGCGAGCGAGCGAGCGAGCGAGCGAGCGAGCGAGCGAGCGAGCGAGCGAGCGAAGCGAGCGAGCGAGCGAGGAGAGCGAGCGAGCGAGAGCGAGCGAGCGAGCGAGCGAGCGAGCAGCGAGCGAGCGAGAGAGCGAGCGAGCGAGCGAGCGAGCGAGCGAGCGAGCGAGCGAGCGAGCGAGCGAGCGAGCGAGCGAGCGAGCGAGCGAGCGAGCGAGCGAGCGAGCGAAGCGAGAGAGCGAGCGAGCGAAGCGCGAGCGAGAGAGCGAGCGAGCGAGCGAGCGAGGCTATTATCGATCTATCTAATATAGCGAGCAGCTATCTATCGATCTATCTATCTATCATCTATCTATCTATCCTATCTATCTATCTATCTATCTATCTATCTATCTATCCATCCATCCATCTGTCTATTTCCATGATATTCATTCTTCCCATTTCGGACTTAAACCAGTAGATTATTTTATCAAACCCCATGCCATTACCAACAACCCAACGTCCATTACCTTTTCATGGTCCCAATACTTATTACATAAATAAAGAAAACAAAAAACATTAAATAATTAAGAATATAAAGAATGCAGGCCATTAGGCTGAGAAAATTGATTAAAACAGAAAAGAGGTGATTTTAAAACAGAACAAATAATAATATAAAATTGCGCATTAAAAATTTAAATGATTGCAAGACCCAAGGGGGGAATTGGTGGGTAAGGCACTGTAAAAATCGTGTTATATAAAAGATAATAAAACAACAAATATAAACAGATGATGTAATTTGCCTTTAAATAATAATCAAGTTAGATTTTTTCCTCCCCGCCCCAGTTAAGAATTAACATATTTACACTTTTTTTTCAAATACAGGACTTTTTGTTTCATTATTGTTGTGAACCGTTACCTATAAATAAATGAAACAAGTTTTTAAGAAGACTTCAGAAAATTTCGCTTTCATTATGAATAAGCTTTAGATTCTGAAAATCAGTCAAGAAAACACACACACAAACACGCACTATAGTTCTCTCTGATTTTGTTCTCTCCCTGCTATTGACAGTGAGAGTATTTTTTTATTATTATTATTTTTTTACTTATTTTTAATACCGGCATATTTTACCACTTATTCTTACATATTATTCGAGTTGGATATATGTATATAATGTGAAAAGTGATGAATCACACACAGATGTGCTTTTATATAGAAAATATATTTGTATCCTTTTGTTTCTGTATATGTTTAGAACTGCTAGACCAGGCCTTATCCACAGAATTCCACGAAGTGAGAAATGTTGCAATATTTTTTAACAATAAAAATTGTTTTTATTGTGCAAGTTCGGAGTTGGAAATTTCAAGATTTTCTTTTCGATTCATCGAAACGTATATTGGCGGTGAAGGTGTAGTCTATAGTATATGTAACCTAGAGTTTAGTTTATAGTCTCGACTATAATTCAGACTGTAGTGTCCACTATAGTGTAGACTATAGTCTCGACTATAGTGTCGACTATAGATAAAACTATAGATCGGACTATAATGTAGACTATAGTGTCGACTATAGTGTCGACTATAGTGTAGACTATAGTGTCGACTATAGTGTCGACTATAGTGTCGACTATAGTATCGACTATAGTGTCGACTATAGTGTCGACTATAGTGTAGACTATAGTGTCGACTATAGTGTCGACTATAGTGTCGACTATAGTATCGACTATAGTGTCGACTATAGTGTCGACTATAGTGTCGACTATAGTGTCGACTATAGTGTAGACTATAGTGTCGACTATAGTGTCGACTATAGTGTCGACTATAGTATCGACTATAGTGTCGACTATAGTGTCGACTATAGTGTAGACTATAGTGTCGACTATAGTGTCGACTATAGTGTCGACTATAGTGTCGACTATTAGTAGTCGACTATAGTAGTCGACTATAGTGTCGACTATAGTGTCGACTATAGTGTCGACTATAGTGTCGACTATAGTGTCGACTATAGTGTCGACTAGTATCGACTATAGTGTCGACTATAGTGTCGACTATAGTGTCGACTATAGTGTCGACTATAGTGTCGTCTATAGTGTAGACTATAGTGTCGACTATAGTGTAGACTATAGTGTCGACTATAGTGTAGACTATTGTGTCGACTATAGTGTCGACTATAGTGTCGACTATAGTATCGACTTTAGTGTCGACTATAGTGTCGACTATAGTGTAGACTATAGTGTATAGTTTCGATATATTTAGTCAAAATATATTATCTTCTCTAGATTATACTATAATCTCAGATAAAGACCAGAGTATCGTCTCGACTATAGATGAGACTATAGTGATGACTATAGATCTGACTATAGTGACGACTATAGATCAGATTATAGTCTCAACTATAGATTAGACTACAGTTTCGACTATGGATAAGACTATAGTTTAGAGTATAGATCCGTCTATATTATCAACCATATATCAACACTATAGTCTCGACTACAGATCAGATTATAATCGAGGCTATAGATCTAATTAATCATTTTAGTACATATCAGATTATTATTGAGTACATATCAGATTATAGTCTTGACTGTAGATCGGACTATATTATCTATTATAGATCCGACTATAGTCTCGACTATATATCAGTCTATAGTCTCGAATATACATAGATCAGGCTATAGTCTCAACTATAGATCATACTATAGCCTCGAAAATAGGTCTGACTATAGAGTATTCTATAGTCCCTTGTAGACTTTAATCCTACCTTTGAGTGTAAAATCCCTAACATATATACTATAGAGGGTCTTAAGATTAAAATTCTCAAATTAAAAATCGTTCGCTTAAAATAATATTTATACAATTCAAATCTAATCGATAATTGAGTGCAAAACTAATTCATCCACAAAAAATGTCGTTACACTG
Source organism: Lucilia sericata (assembly GCF_015586225.1). Taxonomy (NCBI): domain Eukaryota; kingdom Metazoa; phylum Arthropoda; class Insecta; order Diptera; family Calliphoridae; genus Lucilia; species Lucilia sericata. The sequence goes on along the minus strand of NW_023994336.1, from coordinate 304,963 downwards.
ACCTATGAAGGGGACAACAACAACACCAACACTAACAAAAGCAGAAAAGAAAAAAATAAAACTTTTAAACGCACCCCTTCCTTCAGGTCTCCAGTTTTGAGTCTCTGAACTTTACTTGTTGAATATGCAAGTGTATGAGTGTATCTTAGCTTGCATGTGCGTAGAACTCGGTATCTGTGTGTGAATGTTTACTTTTTTTTTGTTGTTATTTTAAGATACAGAATTGTGTTGTGTGTGTTCGTCATAGGCAGCATTGTGTTTAAATACCCTGGCTGTGGTGGATGGATGAATGTGTGTATTTATTTTGTATATATTTTTTTATTATTATTTGTACTCGTACTTTTTTCTTCTTTTTTTTTTGCAGTCTGGCTGGCGCACATACAGTTCAGTTTTATTTTTTTGAAATTTTTGCTTGTTGTGTTTTTGTTTCTGTTGTATTCTTTGGAGTTAATGCACCCCAGTAGAAGTTCAAGGCTGAACAAATCAGTCGTATTTTTTTGTTGTTGTTGCAGTAGTATTTGTCGTTTAGACTTAAATAAAAATACAACACAGTCCATCCAACCAAACAACCAAACATCCATTCGATATAGGGAAAATATTGTGTATGTAGACGTAGTGTTAAATATGGATGTATGTTTGTATTATATAAGTATCTAGTAAATAAATAAGAACCGTCCATGATGAAGATGGTGGAGTATTAAATATTTAGAGTGAAAAGAATAAGAATTAAGTTTAAAAAACTCTTTTTTTTTTTTGTTATGTCCTCTTTAGCATAGGACTATCTTAATTGTGTTATATAATCTACATATTAAACATATAGTCTTTGATCAACTAGTTTTTAACCCGATCAGATTATAGTCTAGAATAGAGATCAGACTATAGCATCGACAATAGATTAGACTAAAGTGTCGATTACACTTTATATAGATCAGACTATTGATCGGTTTATAGTCTGGACTATAAATCCGATTATAGTCTCGACTATAGATCACACTATAGTCTCGAGTATAGATCCGTCTATAGTCTCAACTACTGATCAAATTGATTCGACTCTCATTTATATGATTCGACTCCGATTACTTAGATTCGACTCTGATTAACTAGATTTTTCTCTGATCAACACGAATTGACTCTGATCAATCAATGATGACTTTGATCAACTAAATTTTGCTTTTATTAACTTGATTTTATTCTGATAAACTCGATTAGCTGCGATCAAAAACGATCGACTTTGATCAACTGTGATCAATTTAATTTAAAACTGATCAACTTGATTTAACCCTGATAAAATTTGTTCGACTTTCATATACCTGATTCTTCTTCGATCAACCACATACTTGATTTGACTACGATTAACTAGATTTTACTTTGATCATGTATTTGAATTTATCACTGATCAACTAGATTCGATACTTATTAACTAAATTCAACTCTGATCAACAAGATTTGTCTCTGATTAACTTAATTTTACACTGATCAACTCAATTTTATTCTGATCAACAATAGTTGACTTTGATCAACTACGATCGGTTCGATTTGACTTCGATCAACAAGAGTTGTCCATGATCAAAGAAATTTGACTCTGATCAAATTGATTCCACTCTCATCTACTCGATTTGACTCCAATCAACTAGTGTTGTCTATGATCAACAAGAGTTGAATTTGATCAACAAGAGTTGTCCGTGACTTAGTTGACTTTGATAAACTAGAGTTATCCATGATCAACATGAGTTTACTTTGATCAACTAAATTTGACTCTTATCAAATTTATTCGATTCTTAACTGCTTGACGAGAGTCGTATTATCCCTCTAAAGTCGTGGTTTACTTAAATATGTATGTAAATGTAGCGCACCTTAATCGTTAGAATGATTAATATAAAATAATCAATTTCTCAGAATACATATACGGGTGGGTAAAGACTCGTACTTAAAATTGCAGTAGTACTCACGACATACAAAATTTTATGGTGACCATTCATACAAATAAATGCGCGTGTAGAAATAAAAAAAAATAATTCCTTTGACTGTTTAAATAATTCAGCCATCGAGTATATTGCATCATTAATTTTTAAATGGTATGGGGGGCTAAGGAGGACATTTTTTTTTTCTTTGGTGTGTACTTTTATAATTTTAAATTTTCAAATACCACTACTCCCTTTTAAGGAGGGGAGGCATTCAAAAAGAAACATGTTAAACATCATGGTTGGGATGTAAAGAAAGTGTGTTTTGATTTTTGTGGGAATTGCAATGGGGACAATGGTCTGTAGTAAATTACGATAAAATTGGATCAAATTAAAATGAATTTCGAACAAAAAATGGAAAGTAATAATAATGTTTAAAGAACAGTAGTAACAGTGGTTTTGATGTAAAAAAGAAAGGTTTTTGTAAAACGCCTATTAAAATCGACTGTAGTCAAATCTAGTCTAGATCAGAGTCCAACATTAGAGTCAAATACAGTTGTTTAAAAGTAACTATACTTGATCAAGGTACAATCTAGAGTCTACTCCGAGTTAAATCTAGTAAAATTAGGATCAAATGCACTTGCTCAGAATCAAATCAAGTTGATCAGGGTCAACTATTGCTAATCAGATTCAACTCTTGCTGATCAGATTCTACTCTTGCTGACCAAAGTGGAATCAAGTTGATCAGAGTAAATTTTAGTTTGGTCAGAGCTGAATCAATTTAATCAAAGTCAAATCTAATTAAACAGAGTAAACTCTAGTTGATCAGAGTCAAATCTACTTGATCAACTATCGTTGACAATGGCTGAATTTTAATGCTCAGAGACAACTCTTCTTGATCAGAGTTAAATCTAGTTGATCAGATCATAACATATATATAAGTTAATAAGAGACAAATCTATTTGACAGACTGGAATCATGTTGATCAGGGTCAAGTCATGCTGATGACAGTCAACTCAAGTTGACCAAGTCAAAACAAGTTAATCAAATCAAAGAATCAAGTTGATCGCTATCAACTCTAATTGTTCAGAGTCAATTTTAGGTGAATCAATTAAATCAGAGTCAACACTAGTTAATCAAGGTCATTAATCATAATCAAATCAAGTTGGTCAAATTCAACTGTAGTGCATCATTGTTAAATAAAGTTGATCAAGGTCAATTCATGGTGATCATTATAAAATTTAGTTGACCAGAGTTCAATCTAGGTCAACAATATAAACTCTTACTGATCAGAGCCGAACCAAGTTTAGCAGTGTCAACTTTTGCTAATCAAAGTCAAAACTAATGGTACAGAGTAAATTTTAGCTGACCATAGTCAAATATTTTTCATCAATGTCAACTTTTCTTGATCAAAGTCAAATTTAATTGAACTCTTGTTGAATTAGAGTCAAATCTTGTTGATCAGAGCCGATTCAAGTCGATCAAAGTCTAACTAAGAAGATCAGAGTCAACTTTAGTTGAACAGAGTTAAATCTTGTTGATCAAGTCGAATTAAGTTAATCAGAGACAAATTTACTTTATCAGAGTCGAATCGAGATTATTAGAGTCAACTTATGCTGATCAGAGTGAACTGAAGTTGACCAAGTCCAATCAAGCACTTCCAATCTAATGAATCAAGTTAATCGTTAGCAGCTCTAGTTGGTCAGTTAATTTATTTGGCCTGAGTTAAATCAATTGAATCAGAATCGAATCAAGTTAATCAAATTGAACTGTAGTTGATCACAGTGAAATCAAGTTGATCAGGATCAACTCATAGTTTAACAGAGTTGTATCAAGTTGATCGTTCAATTCCAGTTGATCAGATTCAATTCTAGTTAGCTGGAGTCATGTTGTTTAGAGTTTACTTTAGTTAATTAAAGTCAAATCTAGTTGATCGAAGTCATTGATCGGAATCCAATGAAGTTGATCATTGTCAAATTTTGTCGATCAGAGTCAAATCTAGTTTTGTTGATCAAAATTGAATCAAATTGAGCAGAGTCAAATCTAAGTCAACACTTTTGATCAAAGTCTTATTTTATTAATCAGCTACAATTCTTGTAGATTAAAGTCAAATATAGCAGATCAGTTGATCAAATCAAGCTGATCAAAATCAATTTAAGTTGATGAGAGTTAAATCTAGTTGATCAAAATCGTATGAAGTTAATTAAAGTCAAATCTCCTTGATCAAAGTATAAGCATGAAGATCACAGTCGCGTCAATCAGTTTAGATACAATTCCAGTTAATCAATGTAAACTTTTGTTGATCAGAGTCAAATCAATATATGAAGATCACAGTCGTTTCAAGTAGATCGTATTGTATTCAAATTAATTGATGTAGAATTTATGATCAGAGTCGAATTAAAGTGATCAGCATTTAATAAGGATTATATGTAGTTGAGAAGTGCAAACTCTAGTTGATCTGAATCAAATCGACTTTATCAAAGTCAAATCTTGTGAATCAGAGCCATCTCTTGTTGCTTTCAATCAATTCAAGTTGATCAAATACGAATCTAGTTAATCAGAGTCTAATGTAGATGATCATTCGTTGTCAACTCTTGTTGATCAGAGTCAGGACTAGTTGATCATGTTAATCACAGTAAACTCTACTTGATCAGAGCTAATCAGAGTCTAATGTAGTTGATCATAGTTGAATCAAGATGATCGTTGATCATTATTAACTCGTTTTGATCATTGTAACACTAGTTGATTAGAGTCAGGACCAGTTGATCAGACTCAGGACTAGTTGGCCAGAGTCGTCAGTGTCAACTCTACTTGATCTAATGTAGTTGATCATAGTTGAATCAAGATGATCGTTGATCATTATTAACTCGTTTTGATCATTGTAACACTAGTTGATCAGACTCAGGACTAGTTGGCCAGAGTCGTATTATGTTAATCAGTGTCAACTCTACATGATCAGAGCCAACTCTACTTAATCTAAGTCATTAAACAGATCGATTTCTAGTTCTTCCTGTAAATAACTCGAAAACCAGTTGAAAATTTTCATTAACATTTCATTTGAAATTCCTATAATCTTTGATGATCTTAAATCATTGCATCTTGATTGAGGTCTCTAAGAAGTATCATGACATTTCTTTTTCTTTTAAAACCCATCATGCACACATTGGCATTTAAGCGACTGTGTGCGTTATTTTATGAATGAAATTTTGTATTTAACGTATATATTGTGATCTAATTGTTTGACAAAAAAACAAAATGAGCGAAAAAGATTTATGAAATTGTTGTTTTAATGATTTGCTAAAAATATAAAAAATACAAATATTTTTGGAGACAAAATTAAGGCGAATAATTAATTAATAAATTGTTTATATTATTTCTCGCTAAAAAATACTATTTTACACATTCATTCAAACAAAAAAGGCACTTTAACACACAAACACTCATACTCAGTAATAAATATATGTATATACTCACTTGTGCTCACGTTTATAGTTAGATGTTGTTGTTGTTGTTGTTGTTAGAGTAATCTAATGCAATTCTCTTTGTTGTTATTGGCAGCAAAAGACCGGTAAACAGCAATAGTAGTGGTAGTAGTAGGAGCAATAGTAGTTGTTGTTTTTTCTAATATTTTCTGTTATTGTTGTAATAGTATTAGATCTTATAAACAAACACATTTAAGTGAGTGTGTCAATGTGTATTTATTTGTTTGTTTTTGTAGTTTATTTAATAAAAAATCACGTTTTCGGCCTGCTGACGTATGATGAATATTATTTGTAGGTTTTTTGAAAGAAACACAAAAAAAACGTAAAAGAAGTACATAGTATTTATGGGTTTTTCGATATTTTTAGGCCGTCGTTGATTCGTATCAATGCAATAATAACAACAACAAACAAACAAAGTGTTTTTATTTTGAATTTTTAAGGCGCATTAATTGTTTTTTTATATTATTATTATTATTATATATTTTGTTCGTTTTTGGTTTAATTTATTTATTTGTTTTATTTATCATGTTTATTTTTAACAACAAAAATAGGTCTTTTTGCGCCTTGATTTAATTTTTTGTAAATTACTCAATATTATTTAAGAACAACGTTATACAATTAACACAACAAGAACAAAATTTAATAATAATAAATTTATCAAAAATGTGTCATTTTTTATGCTTAATATTTAATAATTGTTCCTTTTTTTTTGTTATTATTGCTGTCGTAATTGTGTTTCGTTTTAACTTTCGTAATTTTGTTTGTGACAACAAAACAAAAGTGAAATAATTTCGACGTAAATTTGTATGCTTTACCGTTGTTTAGTTCTCTGTTTGTGGTTCTTTTTCACACTGCTGCGTTTTTGTAGTTTGTTATGATGAAATTCCATTTTCAATTGTAACCCCTACGTCTCCCTTACACCCCCCTACCCATTAGATACAAAGTATCTGAATGTGCATTATTGTTGTGGTATTGGGTATTTACTCGTTCGTTTCGTTTAATTTCTTTATTCGTTCTCTTTGTTTAGTCACATTTTGTTTACCACTACAACAACAATAACTTATTTTTAACGAGCTTTTTTCAATTTAGAATAAGAATTATTCTCAATTCCCCCATTGATCTTTTTACTCTCTCTCTCTCTCTCTTACTCTCTTTATTCTATCTTTAGGTAGGTAGGTAGGTAGGTTGATAGGAGGATGTATACTACATCAAATCCGAAGAAATACACCTAGGCCACTATCGGGCCTGTTGTGCGCTCCAATTCAAGAAAAAAAAAAAAAAAAAAAAAAAAAAAAAAAAAAAAAAAAATTGTTCACTGAATGTATTATTTTTCCATGTTCAGAAACTCAGTTTCCTGGACGTAATTCCTAAGAATCTTCCAATCGGTGTTGGTTAAGAATGTTATTTCTGGAATAACATCACTTCCAAGATACTTGGATCTAACTTCGACGAATGCCTGACAATGGCAAAGAAAGTGCTCCAGAGTTTCACTGTCCTCTCCACATGCTCTACATTCGTCTGAATTCGCACGTCCAATTTTGTATAGATGTGCTCGTAATCCTGTGTGTCCACTGAGAATACGTACCATCATACTAACCTCAGACTTGCTCATTTTGAGAAGATTTCTCGTCTTGCTCTCATCAGGGTCACCCCATAGAATCTTTGTGGTTCTACCCACCGTTTCATTATTCCAAGAGGCCTTATGGGATTCTCTCATCCATATTTTTAATTCAGCTTTTGTTGCGTCGAATGGTTTTGCGTTTGTCAGGTTAACTACATCGAGCTCCCTTCCCTTTAAAGCTATTACATTCGCCCTTTCGTTGCCGACTACTCCCGAGTGGCCTGGTACCCATATGATGTGAACCTTACCTCTGGGAGAGTATTCAGTTAAAGCTTTCTTACAATCCAATACAGTCTTAGATTTAATTCTATCACCTGATATCGCACAAATTGCCTTCTGGCTGTCGGTAAATATATTAAGCCCTGTGGGCGCCATATTTATTCTAATCCAATTTACACATTCCGTTATTGCTCGTACTTCTGCCTGGAAGCTTGTGTTATGATTAGGTAAACGGTGGTATATTTCTGTTTCTGGGTCTTCAATATAGAACCCCAGACCCACTTTGTCCCCTAATTTAGAGCCATCCGTGTAGCAACGGATTCCTACTGGTATTTGCTCTAATGTTCCGCTTGACCAAGACATTCTATCTGGGATTAGCGTTTCAAAGTTTCCGACATATTCAGTGTCTGGTATGCGATCAGGCACGTCCGATGAATGTGTATAACCTTCCAATGTGTCCAGTATACATTGATGACGTGTCCTATAACCGTTTTTGGCCAGTTCGCCTAAAGTAAAGAGCCGTTCGGCTGTAAGCGCCGCCTCATATCTTATATATGTTTCAATGGGTGGAATATCTAGCAACGTTTCCAGAGCCTTGGTTGAAGTAGTACACATGGCACCACTTATACCCAAGCAGCATGTACGCTGAACTCCCTGCAGTAGTTTGATATTACACTTTTTGTCCAAAGCACTCCACCAAATTATTGAAGCATAAGCTAGAATTGGTCTAATTACACTTTTATAAAGCCAATTTGTCATAGTAGGACTAAGACCCCATTTCATGCCTATGGTTCTCCTACATATCGCCCAGCACCGATGTGCCTTGTTGATCCTATCCTCTATGTGGTGTCTCCATTTTAATTTCCGGTCAAGTATTACACCTAAGTACTTAACTTTGTCTGTCACCGGTATCTTCTTGCCCAAGAAGCAAGGTTCAGTATATGTAGAAATTTTTGTCTTTCTTGTGAAAAGACAGATTTCCGTCTTCGCCGGGTTAACATTGAGGCCTCTCGGTTGAGCCCAGCTCAAGGCCGTATTCAGAGCCTCCTCAGCTCTTCTACACAAGTAATTTGGATCCTTTCCCTTTAAAAGTATTACGACATCGTCTGCATAGCAGACAGGTCTAAGTCCTTTCTCGGTTAGGGTCCTTAGGAGGCTATTAATCGTGGTGACCCAGAGTAAAGGTGACAAAATGCCACCCTGTGGTATACCGCGAAATACCTTTTTCCTGATAGTTATATCGTACATCTCGCAGCTTATCCATCTGTTCCTTAGCATGTAGTTGATCCAGTTACGGAGCACCCGGTCAACATAAAACTGGTCTAGGGATTGGATAAGGGTATCAGTGTGCACGTTATTGAAAGCGCCTTCGATGTCAATGCATACTGCCAGTGTATACAGTTTGCTATCGAAAGATTCACTTATGTAGTGGACAACTTCATTTAAAGCGGTTTCCACCGATCGTCCCTTTACATAAGCATGCTGCTTATATTTAAGGTCATTGTATGGTATGCTGCTTTTAACCATGCTATCGACTATCCGTTCCAAGGTTTTAAGTAGGAAGGACGTAAGACTTATCGGTCGATAGGACTTAGGTGTCGCATAGCTAGGTTTCCCTGGTTTGGGTATAAATATTACCTTTGCATCCTGCCATTTAACTGGGGTATATGCCAATTTTAAGCATGCAGTGAATATCTGTGACAGATGTACGGAAACCAGTCCCGCCTCCATCTGCAAAAGTGCCGGGAAAATTCCATCCGGCCCTGCAGCTTTATAGGGAGCAAAGCTCTTGATTGCCCCTTTAACCATGTCAGTTGTAATAACTATTTCCGTGTTACCCTCCCCTTCCTCCAATATCGGTTCATCTATGTTATTCGATATACCGGGTGGGAAATGAGAATCCATTAGGAGTTTCATTGTCTCCTCCATATCCTCAAGCCTCCTGCCCGTGTCATCGATCATAGATTCCGGTTGGACATGAGTTTTGGATAGGAATTTTTTTATCTTCGATACGTCATTTACGCTATCTACCTGTTCACAGAAAAGTTTCCAGGAGTCTCGTTTGGCTTTTCGAACGATTTTCTTATATTCACCAAGTTTATTACGATACTCATCCCAGTATACTGCGGTCTTTTTACGCCGTGCCCGGTTAAATAGTTTGCGAAGAGTCTTCCCAAGGTTCCGGATCTCCCCAGTTACCCAGGGTTTTTCCTGGGCAGATCTCCGCTCTCGCAGAGGGCAGCTGTCCTCGAACGATTCAACCAGGGCACTTGTGAACGTTTCCACTTTGGCATCTATATCCTCTTTATTTCGACATTGAAAAGTATCCTGACCTAAACGGTTCTTTAGTAAGGCCCCGAACATTGTCCAATTAGTTTTAGACTTATTCCGAAACTTTATCGGCTTTGGTGGTGGCCTTAGTATTTTGAATCTTATGTACCGATGATCAGAAAAGGAGTGCTCGTCCGAAACTCTCCAATCCTGAATTTCGTTTATAAGCTCTTCTGAACATATAGTTATATCTAATACTTCTTCTCTGATTCTATTGACGAAGGTAGCTTTATTACCTAAGTTCAATGTTATCAAGTCTTTAGTATTAAAGAAATCCATGAGGGCTTGTCCCCTGCGATTGGTGTTTGTACTACCCCAAGCTACATGATGCGAGTTGGCATCACAACCTATTACAATTTTCTTATTTTTCCTTTGTGCCTCTTCAACCAGTTTCATCTTTAAGTTTATTAAGATTTTTTTGTTCGAGCTTCTTGATCATTTGGTAATTTGTATATTCGGTCTGTTCCCCCCTTTTGTTTTCAAATGACACAAATTCTAACGTGTTCTAAAGTGTTTGTTGTAGTTGTTCTTATTGCTTTTCCACTCACATTATGCCAACGTGAGTTAATGGCATCGTTTGCGGGCGACGACGTAGCAGCAACTGTTTTTGGTGTGCACAAATGTGCCGGAACCCCAATGGGAAAGTTTCTTGAATATGACATAATTGCTAAAACAAGTAAAAGTGTTAATGTTAGACTATAGTCGCAGGTTAGATTCGAGTCGTATAATCAGACTATAGTGGTAGTCTTTAGTCTTGTCTATAGGTTAGGCCTAGTAGTGGTCCTAGTATATAGTCTAGTCTACTCTATAGTCTAGTCTATAGTCTAAGTCTATAGTCTAGTCTATAGTCTAAGTCTATAGTCTAGTCTATAGTCTAGTCTATAGTCTAGTCTATATATCTAGCCTCTAGTGCTAGTCTAGTCTAATGTCTAGTCTATAGTCTAGTCTATAGTCTAGTCTATAGTCTAGTCTATAGTCTAGTCTATAGTCTAGTCTATAGTCTAGTTTATAGTCTAGTCTATAGTCTAGTCTATAGTCTAGTCTATAGTCTAGTCTATAGTCTAGTCTATAGTCTAGTCTATAGTCTAGTCTATAGTCTAGTCTATAGTCTAGTCTATAGTCTAGTCTATAGTCTAGTCTATAGTCTAGTCTATAGTCTAGTCTATAGTCTAGTCTATAGTCTAGTCTATAGTCTAGTCTATAGTCTAGTCTATAGTCTAGTCTATAGTCTAGTCTATAGTCTAGTCTATAGTCTAGTCTATAGTCTAGTCTATAGTCTAGTCTATAGTCTAGTCTATAGTCTAGTCTATAGTCTAGTCTATAGTCTAGTCTATAGTCTAGTCTATAGTCTAGTCTATAGTCTAGTCTATAGTCTAGTCTATAGTCTAGTCTATAGTCTAGTCTATAGTCTAGTCTATAGTCTAGTCTATAGTCTAGTCTATAGTCTAGTCTATAGTCTAGTCTATAGTCTAGTCTATAGTCTAGTCTATAGTCTAGTCTATAGTCTAGTCTATAGTCTAGTCTATAGTCTAGTCTATAGTCTAGTCTATAGTCTTGTATATAGTCTAGTCTATAGTCTAGTCTATAGTCTAGTCTATAGTCTAGTCTATAGTCTAGTCTATAGTCTAGTCTATAGTCTAGTCTATAGTCTAGTCTATAGTCTAGTCTATAGTCTAGTCTATAGTCTAGTCTATAGTCTAGTCTATAGTCTAGTCTATAGTCTAGTCTATAGTCTAGTCTATAGTCTAGTCTATAGTCTAGTCTATAGTCTAGTCTATAGTCTAGTCTATAGTCTAGTCTATAGTCTAGTCTATAGTCTAGTCTATAGTCTAGTCTATAGTCTAGTCTATAGTCTAGTGTATAGTCTAGTCTATAGTCTAGTCTATAGTGTAGTCTATAGTCTAGTCTATAGTCTAGTCTATAGTCTAGTCTATAGTCTAGTCTATAGTCTAGTCTATAGTCTAGTCTATAGTCTAGTCTATAGTCTAGTCTATAGTCTAGTCTATAGTCTAGTCTATAGTCTAGTCTATAGTCTAGTCTATAGTCTAGTCTATAGTCTAGTCTATAGTCTAGGTAGTATAGTCTAGTCTATAGTCTAGTCCTATAGTCTAGTCTATAGTCTAGTCTATAGTCTAGTCTATAGTCTAGTCTATGGTCCTAGTCTTAGTCTATTCTATAGTCTATAGTCTAGTCTATGTCTAGTCTATAGTCTAGTCTATAGTCTAGTCTCTAGTCTAGTCTATAGTCTAGTCTATAGTCTAGTCTGTAGTCTAGTCTAAGTCTAGCTATAGTCTAGTCTATGGTCTAGTCTATAGTCTAGTCCATAGTCTAGTCTATAGTCTAGTCTAAGTCTAGTCTATAGTCTAGTCTATAGTCTAGTCTATAGTCTGGTTTATAGTCTAGTCTATATCCGAGTTTATAGCCCAGACCGTAGTTGAATATATAGTCCAGTGCGAACGGACTTATACGAGAATAGGGAGAGGATATCGGAACACTGGAACACTTTCTCTCCTAAGTAATCGCAGTTCTTAGCCTCAGCCATTAGCTTTGTATCTATCCCTTCTATATAGGAGTATATTTCCTAAAGGGAATTTTATTTCCTCGTGCTCGAAAGATAGCCCCATGTACACGACAATGTGATGCACACAAATAAATTACTTAATAAATGGAATAAGCTCACAAATATACATATAAATACTACTAAAATGAATACTAGACCCAGTGTTGCACATGTACTTGCACTGCATTTTATAATTAAACTGACCAATGTCTCTGGCAGGAATCGAACCCACAACCCCACGGACTGCTAGAGGAAAATTGTATCAAAGAGGACTTTACTACCCTAACTTCTGGATAATTTGCTTTTTTTCAATTATGTAATTCTTAAATTTCAGAATACTTTCATACTAAATTTTTTAAAAGTTTATTACAAATTAAATCGAAACCTATTAAATATGGAATTGTAAATATTCATTTCGTAACTATCAAATCTTTGTCAAAATTCTCTGCAACATATCCTTACGACTTAATAACATTATCTAACTAACCTCCTTGATTTTATGGGGGTTCACCCATCCTAACACACCTGGCTACACTACCCGCACACTAAACCATTCACAAAATAAAAAAACTTGTTTACAATTTGTTGTATCTCAAAAATAAAGAGAAACAACATAAATAAGTTCAATGTTCAAGTTCGAGGAAAATCGATGGCTTCGCTTGACGTTTGTGTGTTCGTTTGTAACAAACCAAATTTGTCGAATAACACAAAAACAAAGATAATCAAATCAACAAAAGCAACAACATATCGCATTAAATTGTTGCAACCGACCTCATTCATGTTTGAGCTTGGGAATGAAACAAACATATTGGACAAACAAGTTTGAAATTGATGTTCCAACTAAATATTATTTATTTTTTGTTTAAATTCTCAATTTCGAATTCTAATGCATAAGTAGTAGTATCGTTGCATGATAAATGCGATGTTGGTTGATAACGGAGATGGGTAATTGAAATCATATTGCGGAAATGTTGTCTATCTTGTAGACTTGACTATATAGACTATACTATTGCTAGACTGTAGAACAGACTAACTAGACTATACTATAGACTAGACTATAGACTAGACTATAGACTAGACTATAGACTAGACTATAGACTAGACTATAGACTAGACTATATAGACTAGACTATAGACTAGACTATAGACTAGACTATAGACTAGACTATAGACTAGACTATAGACTATACTATAGACTAGACTATAGACTAGACTATAGACTAGACTATAGACTAGACTATAGACTAGACTATAGACTAGACTATAGACTAGAATATAGACTAGACTATAGACTAGACTATAGACTAGACTATAGACTAGACTATAGACTAGACTATAGACTAGACTATAGACTAGACTATAGACTAGACTATAGACTAGACTATAGACTAGACTATAGACTAGACTATAGACTAGAATATAGACTAGACTATAGACTAGACTATAGACTAGACTATAGACTAGGATATAGACTAGACTATAGACTAGACTATAGACTAGACTATAGACTAGACTATAGACTAGACTATAGACTAGACTATAGACTAGACTATAGACTAGACTATAGACTAGACTGTAGACTAGACTATAGACTAGACTGTAGACTAGACTATAGACTAGACTGTAGACTAGACTATAGACTAGACTATAGACTAGACTATAGACTAGACTGTAGACTAGACTATAGACTAGACTATTTAGACTATGAAAATTAGTTCCCGAAAAAGTGGCTATCTATACAATTATCCATCTTAGGAAACATAGATAATTCCATAGAACAGTTAAAAATAATTGTGATTTTATGTTTAAAACCCCCCTCTACCTCACTACCTACCACCCCCCTCTACCTCACTACCTAGACTAGACTATAGACTAGACTATAGACTAGACTATAGACTAGACTATAGACTAGACTATAGACTAGAATAGACTAGACTATAGACTAGACTATAGACTAGACTATAGACTAGACTATAGACTAGACTATAGACTAGACTATAGACTAGACTATAGACTAGACTATAGACTAGACTATAGACTAGACTATAGACTAGACTATAGACTAGACTATAGACTAGACTATAGACTAGAATATAGACTAGACTATAGACTAGACTATAGACTAGACTATAGACTAGGATATAGACAAGACTATAGACTAGATTATAGACTAGACTATAGACTAGACTATAGACTAGACTATAGACTAGACTATAGACTAGACTATAGACTAGACTATAGACTAGACTGTAGACAAGACTATAGACTAGACTGTAGACTAGACTATAGACTAGACTGTAGACTAGACTATAGACTAGACTATAGACTAGACTATAGACTAGACTGTAGACTAGACTATAGACTAGACTATTTAGACTATGAAAATTAGTTCCCGAAAAAGTGGCTATCTATACAATTATCCATCTTAGGAAACATAGATAATTCCATAGAACAGTTAAAAATAATTGTGATTTTATGTTTAAAACCCCCCTCTACCTCACTACCTACCACTGTTAATAAACTATAGTTTAAGTTGCCTATATTGGATTAAAAGCGATCATTGCTAATGTCAAACTTAATAGCTCTATTCCCTGAACTTAACCAAACTTTTTATTAATTGCAAGCAGCCGTTGGCACCCGCTTAACTTGCAAAACTTATAGTACCCCAAAGCGGGTATATATTTTGTATCAATGAGCTTAGAGAGAATTTAATGTAACTCTAGCGGCCGACCCAGTTTATTCCTTTTCTTAACTGATGTATGTATGTGTTAACAAATGCACAAACACATATTTACATTGGATTTTTCTTTCTTCAAACTTGTTTTCATGGTGTGCTAGATACTGATGGCGAAGTTGGTTGTTTGTTTGGCCAACTGACTGACTGGCTGTTTGTCTGTCTGTCTGTCTGTCTGTCTGTCGTGTTGTATGTTGGTGCTCAGTGTATTTATTTAATTTCTGTTTTATTTTTTTTTTATTTTTTTATATTCTTTATGTAGAAAAGTCGCTTTCTCTTTTTATTATTACAATCTGATTTGGCCAAGTTCTGGTTTTGAATACATAAACAAAAATGGGCTTAATGATTGATCTATACAACAGTCAACAACGTTGACCGACAAAGAATTAAAAGAATATCAATGTTGAAAAGAAGCAAAAAAAACAAGAATGAAATGTATTCATAGATTTGCTAAATTTTATTGTTATTTTTTACAATAAATTAATATTATTATTTTTACACGCAAACGTACATAGATCGAACGTTCTTTTTATAAACATGTTTTTAATTGTATTACAAAAATTAGTTGACCTTTTACAAACCTAGTTTTAAGTTTAAACTATTTGCAATAACTCCACAATTGTCTCTTTAATTTCAGAAATGCTTTAGGAAATTAATTAATTAATTGTTTATCATTAACACTCGTAGAGAGAAAAGTTAAGATTAGGACAAACAATATAAACCTTAAGAAAAGGAAACCGATTCCGCAGTAAGTAGTTTTGTAACTAGTTCTAATAGTATGTTTATAGACCAAAATATAAATAATCCGGACTATGGACTAAAGCAAAGACTTGACTAAAGACTATAGACAAGACTATAGACTAGACTAGACTAGACTAGACTAAACTAGACTAGACTAGACTAGACTAGATTAGATTAGACTAGACTAGACTGTAGACTAGACTAGACTAGACTATAGACTAGACTAGACTAGACTAGACTAGACTAGACTAGACTATAGACTAGACTATAGACTAGACTATAGACTAGACTATAGACTAGACTATAGACTAGACTATAGACTAGACTATAGACTAGACTATAGACTAGACTATAGACTAGACTATAGACTAGACTATAGACTAGACTATAGACTAGACTATAGACTAGACTATAGACAAGACTATAGACTAGACTATAGACTAGACTATAGAGACTATAGACTAGACTATAGACTAGACTATAGACTAGACTATAGACTAGACTATAGACTAGACTATAGACTAGACTATAGACTAGACTATAGACTAGACTATAGACTAGACTATAGACTAGACTATAGACTAGACTATAGACTAGACTAGAGACTAGACTATAGACTAGACTATAGACTAGACTATAGACTACTATAGACTAGACTATAGACTAGACTATAGACTAGACTATAGACTAGACTATAGACTAGACTATAGACTAGACTATAGACTAGACTATAGACTAGACTATAGACTAGACTATAGACTAGACTATAGACTAGACTATAGACTAGACTATAGACTAGACTATAGACTAGACTATAGACTAGACTATAGACTAGACTATAGACTAGACTATAGACTAGACTATAGACTAGACTATAGACTAGACTATAGACTAGACTATAGACTAGACTATAGACTAGACTATAGACTAGACTATAGACTAGACTATAGACTAGACTATAGACTAGACTATAGACTAGACTATAGACTAGACTATAGACTAGACTATAGACTAGACTATAGACTAGACTATAGACTAGACTATAGACTAGACTATAGACTAGACTATAGACTAGACTATAGACTAGACTATAGACTAGACTATAGACTAGACTATAGACTAGACTATAGACTAGACTATAGACTAGACTATAGACTAGACTATAGACTAGACTATAGACTAGACTATAGACTAGACTATAGACTAGACTATAGACTAGACTATAGACTAGACTATAGACTAGACTATAGACTAGACTATAGACTAGACTATAGACTAGACTATAGACTAGACTATAGACTAGACTATAGACTAGACTATAGACTAGACTATAGACTAGACTATAGACTAGACTATAGACTAGACTATAGACTAGACTATAGACTAGACTATAGACTAGACTATAGACTAGACTATAGACTAGACTATAGACTAGACTATAGACTAGACTATAGACTAGACTATAGACTAGACTATAGACTAGACTATAGACTAGACTATAGACTAGACTATAGACTAGACTATAGACTAGACTATAGAACTAGACTATAGACTAGACTATAGACTAGACTATAGACTAGACTATAGACTAGACTATAGACCTAGACTATAGACTAGACTATAGACTAGACTATAGACTAGACTAGACTAGACTATAGACTAGACTATAGACTAGACTATAGACTAGACTATAGACTAGACTATAGACTAGACTATAGACTAGACTATAGACTAGACTATAGACTAGACTATAGACTAGACTATAGACTAGACTATAGACTAGACTATAGACTAGACTATAGACTAGACTATAGACTAGACTATAGACTAGACTATAGACTAGACTATAGACTAGACTATAGACTAGACTATAGACTAGACTATAGACTAGACTATAGACTAGACTATAGACTAGACTAACTAGACTATACCTATAGACTAGACTATAGACTAGACTATAGACTAGACTATAGACTAGACTATAGACTAGACTAGACTAGACTATAGACTAGACTATAGACTAGACTAGACTATAGACTAGACTAGACTATAGACTAGACTAGACTATAGACTAGACTAGACTAGACTAGACTAGACTAGACTAGACTAGACTAGACTAGACTAGACTAGACTAGACTAGACTAGACTAGACTAGACTAGACTAGACTAGACTAGACTAGACTAGACTAGACTAGACTAGACTATAGACTAGACTAGACTATAGACTAGACTAGACTAGACTAGACTAGACTAGACTAGACTAGACTAGACTAGACTAGACTAGACTAGACTAGACTAGACTAGACTAGACTAGACTATAGACTAGACTAGACTAGACTAGACTATAGACTAGACTAGACTAGACTAGACTAGACTAGACTAGACTAGACTAGACTAGACTAGACTAGACTAGACTAGACTAGACTAGACTAGACTAGACTAGACTAGACTATAGACTAAACTAGACTAGACTAGACTAGACTAGACTAGACTAGACTAGCCTACTAGACTATAGACTAGACTAGACTATAGACTAGACTAGACTATAGACTAGACTATAGACTAGACTATAGACTAGACTATAGACTAGACTATAGACTAGACTATAGACTAGACTATAGACTAGACTATAGACTAGGACTATAGACTATAGACTAGACTAGACTATAGACTAGACTAGACTATAGACTAGACTATAGACTAGACTATAGACTAGACTATAGACTAGACTATAGACTAGACTATAGACTAGACTATAGACTAGACTATAGACTAGACTATAGACTAGACTATAGACTAGACTATAGACTGGACTATAGACTGGACTATAGACTGGACTATAGACTGGACTATAGACTGGACTATAGACTGGACTATAGACTAGATTATAGACTAGACTATAGACTAGACTATAGACTAGACTATAGACTAGACTATAGACTAGACTAGACTATAGACTAGACTATAGACTAGACTATAGACTAGACTATAGACTAGACTAGACTATAGACTAGACTATAGACTAGACTATAGACTAGACTATAGACTAGACTATAGACTAGACTATAGACTAGACTATAGACTAGACTAGACTAGACATAGACTAGACTATAGACTAGACTATAGACTAGACTATAGACTAGACTATAGACTAGACTATAGACTAGACTATAGACTAGACTATAGACTAGACTATAGACTAGACTATAGACTAGACTATAGACTAGACTATAGACTAGACTATAAACTAAACTATACTTCTATTCTATAGAATATAGTCAAAATAATGGACTATTGTCCTGACTGGAGACAGGATGATTTTAAAACAACGGCTGATTTTTTTTTGTTTTTTTTTTCTTTTAAAAATAGCTTTAAATTGTTATCAAAGTTAAATTTAAAAAATTCTCACGCATTATTCTCATAAATTTTTTTCTTGAATTTAACTGAAATTTAAGCAATTTTTAATACGCATTTTATTATACATATATTATTTATGTATATTTATATTGATGGTGAGTCATTATAGATTTTCAGCAAAGAAAATAAAAGTCATTTAATATTCCTTCAAATTTAGAAGTATAATTCTGGTTAAAATACAAACTCAGGAAAGTCAATGCACCTTTATATTACATGATATTGAACTTTCTCTAACTCTCGATTGCATTAACAAAGATAGAAAAATAAAGGACGAAATTGTTAGTGAAACGTAAAACTGAAAGTTACAAGTAAATGTGATAAGAAAATGTATAAGTATATACTGTAGAACATTAGGGTGGTTGCATTTAAAAGTGGTTTGATAACGGGTCCATAGTGTGAACTATAGTCTAGTCTATAGCATATACTATATTCTATAGTATGGTCTATAGTATATTCGATAGTGTGAACTTTAGTCTGGACTATAATATAGTCTGTAGTCTTGTCTATAGTGTGGCCTATAATCCGGACTATTGACTATTCTGTAGTCTGGTCTATAGTTTAGTCCACAATCTGGACTATAGTCTAGTCTGTATTCTAGTCTAAAATCTGGATTATAATACAGCCTATAGTCTAAACTGAAAGCTAGTCCATATTCTGAACAATATCAAAAACATAAGCGACTTTTTTATAAACAATGTTATACCCCCCTAATAGTTATGCATATATAATATACATATTTGATATTTGTGTAGTTGTTCTTAGTTCTCTTTGTTTTTGTAGACTATAATAAATATTTTGTCTGAGCACGGTCTAATAACCTTTCCCTTTCGACGGAAGTTCAAAAATCTAGACAACAAGACCGAAACAGAAACAAAAAGAAAACAAACTTAACAAACACAAGTTTTAAAAACCATTGAGCAAACGAAGAAAAAAAGGATATGCGAGAATGGAGGTTACAGTGGTTCACATGTGAGTAAAATATTAAACGTTTTTTAATAAAAATAAAAATTTTTCATATTATTAGTAGACGTTTAGTTAAAATTTTTTATTTATAATTATTTTTATAATAAATATTTAATTATGCATAAGAATTTTAAATTTTGTTGCTCTCTCCACTTTAACATACCCACTGTTGTGTGTAGCAGGGGGCAATGACATAATATGAAGACAGCGTAACAAAGCAAACATTCTTCTTCTGCTGGCTATAATTTCACAACATTTGGCAAAAGGATAAGAAGGTCCTTTATTCGAATTAAATGTGAAGAACCTCTTGTGTAAAATGTTTATAAAAAAAGTGCTACTAATCGTTTTCACGAGCTTACTTGTTATTATTATGACAATGTATTTGTGTATGAATACAGTAGAGTAGGGTTTTCGTGAATTGCATATAACTTGTATGATCAATTATCATAAATTAGATATCTGATGGTTAAAATCTAAGTAATTCAAGAAATCTGCCTCATTCCTGATCTTATAATCTACAGTCTAGTCCATTGACTAGTATACAGTCTGGCCGACAGTCAAGTCTATAGTCTGCCCTGTAGTATAGTATATAGGCAGGACTATTGTTTAGTCTATAACCTAGTTTATATTGAACTATAGTCTTCTGTATAGCATCGTCTATATTCTGGACTATACTGTAGTCTATAGTCTGGAATCTAGTTTAGCCTACAGTCTGGACTATAGCCTGGACTCTAGTCTACAGTCTGAACTATATATAGTCTAGTTAAAAGTCTGTACTATAGTCTATAGTCTGAACTGTACTCTAGTCTATAGTGTGGTATACTATAATCTATAGTATAGTCAATAGTCTGAATTATAGTATTATCTATATTCCGGACTATAGTTTAGACTATAGTGTGGACTATAGTCTAGCCTATAGTGTAAAATATATAGTCTAGTCTATAGTCTTGGCTACAGTATAGTCTATAGTCTAATCTAAGTCAGGACTCTACTCTTATCTATAGTCTGGACTATACTCTTGTCTATAGTCCATTTGATAGTATGGACTATAGTCAGTCTGTAGAGAGGACTATAGTCTAGTCTCTGGTCTGGACTATAGTCTACTCTATAGTCTAATCTAAAGTCTGGACTACAGACTAATCAACATTCTGTAGTATGGACTATAGTCTAGTCTACAGTCTGGACTATAGTCTAGTCTATAGTCTAGTCTATAGTCTGGACTATAGTCTAGCCTATAGTCTGGACTATAGTCTGGACTATAGTCTAGTCTATAGTCTGGAGTATAGTCTAGTCTATAGTCTGGAGTATAGTCTAGTCTATAGTTTGGACTATAGTCTAGTCTATAGTCTGGACTATAGTCTAGTCTATAGTCTGGACTATAGTCTAGACTATAGTCTGGACTATAGTCTAGTCTGTAGTCTGGACTATAGTCTAATCTATAGTCTGGACTATAGTCTAGTCTATAGTCTGGACTATAGTCTAGTCTATACTATATACTATAGTCTAGTCTAGTCTATAGTCTAGTCTATAGTCTGGACTCTAGTTTTTATTCTATAGGACTACAGTTCAGTCTATAGTTGGGACAATAGTCTATATTCTGGACTATAATCTAGACTATAGTCTAGTCTAAAGTCTGGAATATGGTCTAGTCTATATTCTTTTAAAAAGTCTGGAATATCGAGACTATAGACTAATCAACAGTCTAGGCTGTAGCCTAATGTATAGTCTGGTAATAATCTATTATATAGTCTCGACTATAGAACCGTCTGTAGTCTGTGCTATAGATTAGTCTATAGTCTGGACTATAGATTAGTCTGTAGCCTGGACTATAGATTAGTCTATAGTCTAGTATATAGCCTGGACTATATATTAGTCTATAGTCTAAAATTTCTTTTAATTCGTTAAAGACAAATTCTCGCGTTTATTTACATTAGTACTAGACGCTCGTAAATGTGGTGAAATTATTATAAAAGAACAAACAACGAGGATAAACGTTAAAAATCGTAATACGCAAAGCAAGTGACTTGATAGAGGTAACGGCCACAACAGTGTCGTTTCAAATGTCAATGGCAACCCCAGACCAACAAACCTTTTTTCTAACTTAAAATTAACAAAAGTTTAGAAATGTTTGTTCGTCGGGTAGAATTTTTGTTTCTTGGCAATTTGATGATGATGATGATGGCAAATGAGTAAACAAACAAACGAATAAAGAACGTACGAATGAACTGATGTCGTTGTAGCTGGCGTTATATGCATGTATCTGTGTATAAATGTATCTAAGCGTACGAAAGTGTCTATGTGTTTGGATGTCATTGGACTATATGTTGATTTACTGCGATTTAGCCTTGAAAAGTTGGTGGCAAAAAGTATTTATGCAAAAGGACGCCAACATCTGCAACTGTGTGTGAGTGTGTGTGTGTGTAAACATTTCTGTACTCATGTCGTATAACTATGTTCGGCTCTTATTTAATTTGTATCTCTGTTTGTTTCTACATTCCCTCTTCCTTGCCACTAACTAAAATAAATACTAGTACATTCTATAGATATTCGTTTCTCTCAATTTTGCGTATTGCAATAAAGGAGACGTCTTGCTTCATACATATTTTAGTAGTAGATACACTGTCAGTAATCCACCTTCGTAATATTTTACTAAATACTTGCACACTTAGGAGTATTCAACTTTAACATTCTCACATCAATTGTCAGCGCCCCCATTCAAATAAGTTTTCTAAGAGTTCAGCTGTATTTGAACTTTTCTATTTTGAAGTCGTAGCACGAGTTCAGTGTATCATTTATTTATTTAAGAGAATGTCAAGTAATTGTCGATGAAACCCCTTTTACTAGAATTGGGAAAAATATGTATGTATGTGATTATTCATGGAAATAATTAAAACAATTTGTAGTTAATTTTTGATGTTTATTTATATTCGACATTTTCAATAGATGGTGCAGTCATGTTGGAAAACATGTCCAAATCATTAAGCTGAGTAATAAAGATTCATTGAAATCTTTTAAGGATTTTGTTACAATTTTAAAATTTGGAACTTTAATCTCGATTAAACTTGTAATGCGGTAATGGAATTTTCCCGAAAATCGGGAGTTATCTCCAAAAAAATTGCAAATATGGTATGCTGATCCACAAACAAGCACCAACCAGATCTACAAAAAAGCACTTGGTCATATGTTGAGTAATATTTTGCTCTCACACAGTGTTATTTTTGAAACGGTAGTCGCTACAGAACGATAACTGTTTAGATAACATACCTAATTATACATTTCTGATTATCATCGCATCCGGTTATTGATTTTATGACACTCGTTTAATGAGTCAGACGTGATCGATGCGATGTCTCAATTGAACTATAAATTATATTTTCCCAGTTATATTTGACAAATATTTTCACCATTTCGCGTCAAATCATGTTAAAAATCATCTAGCAACTAGCCTATATAGTATATTATAAACTAGACTATAGACTAGACTATAGACTAGACTAGACTAGACTAGACTAGACTAGACTAGACTAGACTAGACTAGACTAGACTAGACTATAGACTAGACTATAGACTAGACTATAGACTAGACTATAGACTAGACTATAGACTAGACTATAGACTAGACTATAGACTAGACTATAGACTAACTATAGACAGACTAGACTATAGACTAGACTATAGACTTGACTATAGACTTGACTATAGACTAGACTATAGACTAGACTATAGACTAGACTATAGACTAGACTATAGACTAGACTATAGACTAGACTATAGACTAGACTATAGACTAGACTATAGACTAGACTACAGACTTGACTATAGACTAGACTATAGACTAGACTATAGACTAGACTATAGACTAGACTAT
This sequence comes from Lucilia sericata, assembly GCF_015586225.1. NCBI lineage: Eukaryota > Metazoa > Arthropoda > Insecta > Diptera > Calliphoridae > Lucilia > Lucilia sericata. Next base: position 281,126 of record NW_023994336.1, on the reverse strand, counting down.
AGACTAGACTATAGACTTGATTATAGACTAGACTATAGACTAGACGATAGACTAGACGATAGACTAGACTATAGACTAGACTATAGACTAGACTATAGACTAGACTATAGACTAGACTATAGACTAGACTATAGACTAGACTAGACTAGACTAGACTAGACTATAGACTAGACTATAGACTAGACTATAGACTAGACTATAGACTAGACTAGACTAGACTAGACTAGACTATAGACTAGACTATAGACTAGACTATAGACTAGACTATAGACTAGACTATAGACTAGACTATAGACTAGACTATAGACTAGACTATAGACTAGACTATAGACTAGACTATAGACTAGACTATAGACTAGACTATAGACTAGACTATAGACTAGACTATAGACTAGACTATAGACTAGACTATAGACTAGACTATAGACTAGACTATAGACTAGACTATAGACTAGACTATAGACTAGACTATAGACTAGACTATAGACTAGACTATAGACTAGACTATAGACTAGACTATAGACTAGACTATAGACTAGACTATAGACTAGACTATAGACTAGACTATAGACTAGACTATAGACTAGACTATAGACTAGACTATAGACTAGACTATAGACTAGACTATAGACTAGACTATAGACTAGACTATAGACGACTATAGACTAGACTATAGACTAGACTATAGACTAGACTATAGACTAGACTATAGACTAGACTATAGACTAGACTATAGACTAGACTATAGACTAGACTATAGACTAGACTATAGACTAGACTATAGACTAGACTATAGACTAGACTATAGACTAGACTATAGACTAGACTATAGACTAGACTATAGACTAGACTATAGACTAGACTATAGACTAGACTATAGACTAGACTATAGACTAGACTATAGACTAGACTATAGACTAGACTATAGACTAGACTATAGACTAGACTATAGACTAGACTATAGACTAGACTATAGACTAGACTATAGACTAGATACTAGACTAGACTAGACTATAGACTAGACTATAGACTAGACTATAGACTAGACTATAGACTAGACTATAGACTAGACTATAGACTAGACTATAGACTAGACTATAGACTAGGACTATAGACTAGACTATAGACTAGACTATAGACTAGACTATAGACTAGACTATAGACTACTATAGACTAGACTATAGACTAGACTATAGACTAGACTATAGACTAGACTATAGACTAAGACTATAGACTAGACTATAGACTAGACTATAGACTAGACTATAGACTAGACTATAGACTAGACTATAGACTAGACTATAGACTAGACTATAGACTAGACTATAGACTAGACTATAGACTAGACTATAGACTAGACTATAGACTAGACTATAGACTAGACTATAGACTAGACTATAGACTAGACTATAGACTAGACTAGACTATAGACTAGACTAGACTATAGATTAGACTATAGACTAGACTATAGACTAGACTATAGACTAGACTATAGACTAGACTATAGACTAGACTATAGACTAGACTATAGACTAGACTATAGACTAGACTATAGACTAGACTATAGACTAGACTATAGACTAGACTATAGACTAGACTATAGACTAGACTATAGACTAGACTATAGACTAGACTATAGACTAGACTATAGACTAGACTATAGACTAGACTATAGACTAGACTATAGACTAGACTATAGACTAGACTATAGACTAGACTATAGACTAGACTATAGACTAGACTATAGACTAGACTATAGACTAGACTATAGACTAGACTATAGACTAGACTATAGACTAGACTATAGACTAGACTATAGACTAGACTATAGACTAGACTATAGACTAGACTATAGACTAGACTATAGACTAAACTATAGACTAGACTATAGACTAGACTATAGACTAGACTATAGACTAGACTATAGACTAGACTATAGACTAGACTATAGACTAGACTATAGACTAGACTATAGACTAGACTATAGACTAGACTATAGACTAGACTATAGACTAGACTATAGACTAGACTATAGACTAGACTATAGACTAGACTATAGACTAGACTATAGACTAGACTATAGACTAGACTATAGACTAGACTATAGACTAGACTATAGACTAGACTATAAACTAGACTATAGACTAGAATATAGACTAGACTATAGACTAGAATATAGACCAGAATATAGACTAGACTATAGACTAGAATATAGACCAGACTATAGACTAGACTATAGACTAGACTATAGACTAGACTATAGACTAGACTTTAGACTAGACTTTAGATTAGACTATAGACTAGACTATAGACTAGACTATAGACTAGACTATAGACTAGACTATAGACTAGACTATAGACTAGACTATAGACTAGACTATAGATCTATCTATCTATCTATTTATCTATCTATCTATCTATCTATCTATCTATCTATCTATCTATCTATCTATCTATCTATCTATCTATCTATCTATCTATCTATCTATCTATCTATCTATCTATCTATCTATCTATCTATCTATCTATCTATCTATCTATCTATCTATCTATCTATCTATCTATCTATCTATCTATCTCCGATATGACAAAATACCGGACACCACTAGTAACATAGAAAGTAAATGTGCAATATCATATTCCAAGAAGTTGTTATATAGAAAAATCGTTATCAGATTCGGTTGCAGTACCTAAAAATACATGAAATCGAGTCAGATTAATTTCATTATAACGTTGACATTTTTCTAAATCAAAATCCTTAAACATTTGCATCAAATTTTAATTATTATTTGAGCAAAGGACCAACGAAAAAGGCTAAATAATTTTAATTAATACATTACCATTATCGATTATAACTGCCTATCGAGGTCAGATTTATACACTACTATATAACAAAACAAAATTACTATTCATAAATCATAATCTCATATAAAAATAGTGAATAAACAGAAAGTTACCTTATTGAGTCAATTTTCATTTTGTAAATACAAACATAATGACAACATAGATATTTAGGCCAAAGAGAAATTCTGTTGTACAAGCAGCTTTACTGTATCTCGTATAGTTAAGTATGTCTGAGTGTTGCATTGTATCTTGCAAATATTAATGATGGTGATGATGATGTTGATGATAATGATTTAAAAAAAGTGCAACACAAAATACAGCACAGCAGGCAAGAGTCACTCATGCAGGAATTTCATACACTTTCTAATGCTAATTCTGCAACAGAAACAAAAAAAAAAGAAAAATCACATAAATGCACAATGCAACAGATAGATATGCACAAGAGTAAAGTTAAATCTTTACCCCTTTACATACCTGATCTTGCTGATTTTTTCGTTTCCATTTTTTGTTTTTTGCTTTTTCTCGAAACGTGTATTAGATGCAATAGAAAGCAAATCATTGTGGTGGTATAATTTTTAAACCATAATATCTAATATCCGCAGAAGATTGTGTTGCATTAGCAATGAAAATAAAAAGATTGTGTTAATATGTAGTAGACAAACATAAGTTTCAAAAAGTTTGCCTTGTAATAAATGGAAATTGCAGACAGACGGACAAATCGAAAAGTTATACATAGCCTAGCAAGAGAGAGAGTAAGCCAGTCAGTCAGTTAGTCAGTCAGTCATTCATTTAGTAAGTCAGCATTACATGTACTTGCACCAATTGTTGTGCAGTCAAATACAAACGGATGTTTGGTACATTATAAGTAGGCAATACAACACATGCAATTCCATCATGAGCAACAATTGTTGCAGTTTGAATGTATGTATGTAAGTATGTTAGTGTTTAAATTGCATTTCATTTTTTGAAATGTGTGTTAACAGTGATAATTTCTCTTCTTGCTACATTTTCTTTTCTTACATGCATATATATATTTTTTTTGTATTTTTTATCACCATTTTAACCATTACTTAACTCAGATAATTTCCCATTTTTCCTCCATTATTTATTTCGATTTTTCAGGTATAGTGATGGTTTTGGAATATACATATTTAATCTGAAAAGGTCAATTCTATTTAATGTTTTATGAAATTTCATAAAACAAGTAAGTACTAAAAACAATTTGATCTCTAGTCTATGGAATAAACTATTGTTATTCTACTTATTGACTAGTCCTTTGATCAGACTATTGAACAGACTAGTCTATTTTCAAGTCTATTGACTATTCCATGGTCTAGTCTATTGACTAGTCTATTCTATGAAATAGTCTTTGATTATTCTAGGGGCTATTCTTTGACTAGTCTAGGAAATAGTCTTCTGACTAAACTACTGACTAGTCTATGGACTAGTCTATTTTCTATTCTATGGTCTAGTCTTTTGAGCAGTCTATGGAATGGTCTATTAACTAGACTATTGATCAGTCTATGGATTGGTCTATTAACTAGACTATTGATGAGTCTATGGACTAGTCTATTGACAAATCTATGGACTATTCTATGATTATGCCTCTTGACTAGTCCATGGAATAGTCTATTGACAACTTTAAAGACTATTTTGTTCTATGAAATGGTCTTTTGATTATTCTATGCGTTAGTCTTTAACCAGTCTAGGGAATAGTCTTTTGACTAGACTACTGACCAGTCTATGAACAAGTTTATTTTCTATTCTATGGTCCAGTCTTTTGAGCAGTCTATGGATTGGTCTATTAACTAGACTATTGATGAGTCCATGGACTAGTCTATTGACAAATCTATGGATTATTCTATGATCTAGCCTCTTGACTAATCCATGGAATAGTCTATTGACAACTTTAAAGACTATTCTACTCTATGAAAAAGTCTTTTGATTATTCTATTGGTTAGTCTTTGACTAGTCTAGGGAATAGTCTTTTGACTAGACTACTGACCAGTCTATGAACTAGTCTATTTTCTATTCTATGGTCTAGTCTTTTGAGCAGTCTATGGACTGGTCTATTAATTAGACTATTGAAGAGTCTATGGACTAGACTATTGACAAATCTATGAACCATTCTATTCACTATTCTATGATCTAGCCTCTTGACTAGCCGATGGAATATTCTATGATGTAGTATTTTGAGCAGTCTATGGACTGGTCTATTCCATAGACTATTGAACAGTCTATGGATTGGTCTATTAACTAGACTATTGATGAGTCTATGGACTAGTCTATTGACAAATCTATGGATTATTCTATGATTATGCCTCTTGACTAGTCCATGGAATAGTCTATTGACAACTTTAAAGACTATTTTATTCTATGAAATGGTCTTTTGATTATTCTATGCGTTAGTCTTTAACCAGTCTAGGAAATAGTCTTTTGACTAGACTACTGACCAGTCTATGAACAAGTTTATTTTCTATTCTATGGTCCAGTCTTTTGAGCAGTCTATGGACTGGTCTATTAACTAGGCTATTGAAGAGTCTATGGACTAGACTATTGACAAATCTGTGAACTATTCTATGGACTATTCTATGATCTAGCCTCTTGACTAGCCCATGGAATAGTCTATAGACAAGTTATAGACTAATCTATTGACTATTCCATGAATTGATTATTCTAGTTTATTGATTAGTCTAGGGAATAGCCTTTTGAGCAGTCTATGGACTAGTCTCCTAACTAGACTAATGAATAGTCTTTGTGCTAGTCTATTGTCTAGTTTATGGATTATATTATTGACTATTCCATGGTATAGTCTTTTGACTAGTCTATAGACTGATCTATTCACTAGATTATTGAACTGTCTATGGAATAGTCTATTAACTTGTTTATGGTCTAATCTAATGGCTATTCTCTTGTCTAGTTCTTGACTAGTCTTTGAAATACTATTGATTATTCTTCTTATGGACTAGTTCTTTGACTATACTATTGAACAGTTCAAGCACTAGTCTATCGACCGGTTCATGGTGTGGTCTATGGAATAGTCTGTTGTCTATTCTATGAAGTAGTATATTGACAAGTATATCGACTGGTCCATGGTAAAGTACATTGAGTAGTGTATGAAGCCGTCTATTGATATTATATAAACTAGTCTATTGATTATTCTATGGAATTGCCTTTTGATTATTATATGGACTTGCCTTTCGACTAATCTATGGACTTATCTTTCGATTGGTCTATGGATGAGTATATTAACTAGACTATTGAATAGTATGGGCCATTCTATTGACTAGTCTTTGGACTATTGACTACTTTATGAAGTAGTATATTGACAAATCTAACGACTGGTCCCTGGTATAGTCTATTGACTAGTTTATGGAGACGTCGATTGACTATTATATGAAGTAGTCTCTTGATTATTCTATGGACTTGACTTTTGACTAGTCATGGTATAGACATTCGTTTCGTCTATGTATTAGTCTATGACTAGTTTGAACCAGTCTATTAACTAGTTTAAGCACTAGTCTATTGATCGGTTCATGGTATGGTCTATGGAATAGTCTGTTGTCTATTCTATGAAGTAGTATTTTGACAAATCTAACGACTGGTCCCTGGTATAGTCTATTGACTAGTTTATGGAGACGTCGAATGACTATTATATGAACTAGTCTATTGATTTATCTATGAACTTGACTTATGACTAGTCTATGGACTAGACATTTGTTTGGTCTATGTATTAGTCCATCGATTAGTATAATTCAGTCTATTGACTAGTATGAACTATTGACTATTGACTAGTCTTTGGACCAGTTAATTGATTTAACAATTAACTAATCTATTAACAAGTCTATGGACTAGTTTGTGTATTAGTATTTTTACTATATTAATACTAAGTACTTATTAAGCCGTGAAAAAAGTACAATTATACTTAATTTTCCATGATTGATTTGTAATAAACATTTCTTAAGCAGACTACGGGTAGTATGAGTAACATTTCTCTATTTACAAATTACACGTTTCTTACAAAAAACTATAAAATGAAGGCCTTTATATTTGTAATTATCTTTCAGAATAAAAATAAGATATTCCTTTATTATAAAATCTGATGAAATTAATAATGTTATATATAGGTTTTTAAAACTTTTTAAATTTTAATAATTTTTGTTAAAAAAATTACAAAATGTTTGCCTTTAAAAATCAGTTTTTAAACCCAACGTGCATTTGCTGCACTTAAACTACATAAATAATGACTTTGTATTACAGACATTTTCCTTTTCGGTTTAGTTGTAGTTTTTTTTAGTTGTTCGGTTTTGCCATGATTGTTATTAGACAAAGCCAAGCATTCAATTATTGTTGTATTCATTGTCAGTGTCAGTGTTAAAGAAAAGTTGGTCAGGCAATTGTGAAATTATATTTAACAGTATATATGTATGTATGTATCTAAAGATACTTTATTAAAAGAAATTATTTAAGATGAAGTTTATAATTTTTTATAAATAGATCCACTAAGAAGGGAATTTTGGAAATTTATTGCGTAAATTCATATCTACTTAACTAAAAGGTGTAACAAAGCTTTAAAGCTTATCGTTGTACAGTTTAAAAAGAAGACAGATGTCTGGTACTTTTTGGAAATTCGACCCTTTTAGATTGTAAACTAATAAAATCTGTATTTTGGTACTTTTTTATACCCCAAGTATCTTTTAAACCAGTGAAAATAGAAATAAAATTTTTAATTAATTCGTAATCGAAAAAATAAGAATATAAATTTAGTACTTTTTGGATATTCGCATGTTTAGGGGCTCTAAAAGGTACCTTTTATTGGTACTTTTTGCATAAAACATTATGTACTATTAATTGACTTATACATATGAATACCTAATGTCGAGCTACCACTACGACATTGCAACTTTTTCAAATAGCATGTTTAGTTCGTTAATGGGGAGGAAAAAAGTACCAAAGGGGAGGGTAAAAACGGCAAATTTTTTTTATTCAAACTAATTGAGATAATTTTTATAACATTTTTAAAAATTGAGCGTTATTTGTAACTCTGGCACCAAGGACTAGGTTAGGTCACTATTGGGCCTGTTGTGCGCTCTTTTTCATAAAAAAAAGTTCACTGAATGAATTATTTTTCAGTGTTCAGAAACTCAGTTTCCTGGACGTAATTCCTAAGAATCTTCCAATCAGTGTTAGTCAGAAATGTTATTTCCGGAATCGACGAATGCCTGGTAGTGGCAAAGAAAGTGCTCCAGAGTTTCACTGTCCTCTCCACATGCACTACATTCGTGTGCTCAGAATACGTACCATCATATTAACTTCATGCTTGCCCATTTTGAGCAGATTTTTCGTCTTGCTCTCATCAGGGTCACCCCATAGGATCTTCGTGGTTCTACCCACCGTTTCATTATTCCAAGAGGCCTTATGGGATTCTCTTACCCATATTTTTAGTTCAGCTTTTAGTGCGTCGAATGGTTTTGCGTTTGTCAGGTTAACTGCCTCGAGCTCCCTTCCCTTTAAAGCTATTACATTCGTCCGACTACTCCCGAGTGGGCTGGTACCCATATGATGTAAACCTTACCTTTGGGAGAGTATTCAGTTAAAGCTTTCTTACAATCCAATACGGTCTTAGATTTAATCTTTAATCACCTGATATCGCCCTAATTGCCTTCTGGCTGTCGGTAAATATATTAAGCGCTGTGGGTGCCATATTTATTCTAATCCAATTTACGCATTCCGTTATTGCTCGGACTTCTGCCTGGAAGCTTGTGTTATGGTGGTATATTTCTGTTTCTGGGTCTTCAATATAGAACCCCAGCCCCAATATGTCCCCAATTTAGAGTCATCCGTATAACAACGGATTCCTATTGGTATTTGCTCTAATTTTCCGCTTGACCAAGACATTCTATCTGATATCAGCATTTCAAAGTTTCCGACATATTCTGTATCTGGTATGCGATCAGGCACGTCCGATGATTGTGTATAACCTTCCAATGTGTCCAGTATACATTGATGACGTGTCCTATAACCGCTTTTGGCCTCTTCGGTTAAAGTAAAGATCCGTTCGGCTGTAAAGCGCCGCCCCATATCTTAAATATGTTTCAATGGGTGGAATATCTAGCAACGATTCCAGAGCCTTGGTTGAAGTAGTACACATGGCACCACTTATACCCAAGCAGCATGTACGCTGAACTCCCTGTAGTAGTTTGATATTGCACTTTTTGTCCTAAGCAGTCCACCAGATTATTGAGGCATAAGCTATAATTGGGCGTTATTTGTAACTCTGGTACCAAGGACTACTTTTTGGTACTTTTCCGTTCTTTAAAATGTACTTTTTGAATTTTCTATAATATTGAACCTAGAAACATGAAATTAAGCATCTAGAGCACGGAGTACATGAGAATCTACAAACGGGGACTTTTTGACACTTTTTCGTTCTTCAAAAAAGGGCACCTTTTGGTACTTTTGTCCTTCTTAAAAAGGTACTTTTTTGATGTTTCTATAAAAGAAATTAAGCATTTAGATACATGAAATTAAGCACTTAGAGCCCGAAGTAAATGAGAACTTTTTGGTACCTTTTCGTTCTTCAAAAAGGTACTTTTTGAATTTTCTATAATATTAAATCTAGAAACATAAAATTAAGCATGTAGAGCCGGGAGTACATAAGAATTTATAAAAGTAGACTTTTTGGTACATGTTCGTTCTTCAAAAGGTACTTATTAAAATATACAATTAAACATTCGGAGATCTTAATTAATGAAAATCTGTAAAAAATGATTTTTGGAACTTTTTCGTTCTTCAAATGGTATGTTTTGGTACTTTTTCGTTCTTAAATTGGTACCAATGGTATCTTTTCTTATTAATAATAAATCTTGAACCATAAAATTTAACACACAGAGCCCTCATCGAATGAAAATCAACAAAAGGGGGCATTCTGGTACTTACTTGTTTAATGTTAAACCTATAAACATAGAATTAAGCACGCAGCGTTCCTTGATTGAATGAAAACCTATAAAAGGGGACTTTCTGGTACTTTTTCTATCAGGCATTTTTTTATTGTTTTACAATGAACCTTTTGCTTCTCGAGTGGTATACAACCCTTTTAAATTAAACTATCTTGCCAGGATAAACATTATTTTCGATATACCAAGTCCACTTTTCTAGGTGTCTGTGAGTATGTTTGGCTATATCAACGGATATCTTTCGACATACATAAATAGTTAAATTTTAAAGTTCAAGGGTTTAAAAAAAAACTTGCTTATTACTTGCAATAGAATTAATCATATACCTTATCCTAATTCCTTCCTTTAACCCTGAGATTATAAAGCATTTGATTTATTACTAGACATGGTATATGTTGTATAAACCTCTAAACACATACATAATTGCTTATACGAAAAAAAAGAAAGTTTTCCATAGCATTAGATGCACAAATAATCCAACACAAGTATGAATAAATATTTTGTTACTTTTCAATTCAAAAGCTTCCATTGTAGGTTAGTCGGTTGGCTGGTTGACTAGGGCTGGTTTGTTTAGTTGATTGTTGTTTGCAAAACAAACAAAAAAAATTGCAGAAAAAAAAAAGAAAAAATGCAATAATTTTCTCTTCTGCCATTTATTTGGTTTCGCAAAAAAAAAAACAACAACAAATAAACATTATAAATATTGTGTAAAAGTTGCACATTTTCAAAGCCAATCCAACAAAGCCTCAGCCAGTTAGATAGAGTTAGTATGTTAGTTCGCTTTACTTGTTGCAACAGTTGCAGTAACCATTTTTACACAAATACAAACATGCAAAACTAAATGAAAATGGATGTCACACACATAGTATTTGAATTGTTAAGATTATTTTCAAAGTAGTATTAGTCGTTTAGTTTCATTATGACGATGATAATGAAGTTGTTTGATGACGATGATCATGGCGATATTAATAGAAACTTTCATGTTTTAAACATTAGAGCTGCTTGTTGCATTTCAGTTTTCAATATTTCTGTGTGTTTTGTTTGTTGCATCGCAGCGAAATGTAATAATGATTGTTGCATTTGGCCCACTTTACTTTCACTCAACATACAACAACATTAATTGCATTTAGCTATTTGTTGCAGTTGCTATTTCTGTTGTTGTTGTTGCTGCTATTTACTAAATGAAGAAAATGTTAAAGTTGATAATCATCATTGTAGTAATAGTTTTTTCGAGCTGAGGATGAAGGTGATGTGATGTTGTTGGATATTGGTTGCATTTTCATTTGTTGTTTGTCTACATAGGTATTGTGTTGGTAGTTGTTTGTATGTTGCATGCATGGATGTTGCTAGATGGATCTATAGTACACTTTAACAAAAATAAGTATGAATAGTTTGAAGAACTATGTGGAACTTAAAATGGTTTTCTAATCATTTTCAAATAATTCCAATGAGATAGGATTCAAATTACTTGCTTAAGAGGAGTAGACTAGACTAGACTAGACTATAGACTAGATTATAGACTAGACTATAGACTAGACTATAGACTAGACTAGACTAGACTAGACTAGACTAGACTATAGACTAGACTATAGACTAGACTATAGACTAGACTATAGACTAGACTATAGACTAGACTATAGACTAGACTAGACTATAGACTAGACTATAGACTAGACTATAGACTAGACTATAGACTAGACTATAGACTAGACTATAGACTAGACTATAGACTAGACTATAGACTAGACTATAGACTAGACTATAGACTAGACTATAGACTAGACTATAGACTAGACTATAGACTAGACTATAGACTAGACTATAGACTAGACTATAGACTAGACTATAGACTAGACTATAGACTAGACTATAGACTAGACTATAGACTAGACTATAGACTAGACTATAGACTAGACTATAGACTAGACTATAGACTAGACTATAGACTAGACTATAGACTAGACTATAGACTAGACTATAGACTAGACTATAGACTAGACTATAGACTAGACTATAGACTAGACTATAGACTAGACTATAGACTAGACTATAGACTAGACTATAGACTAGACTATAGACTAGACTATAGACTAGACTATAGACTAGACTATAGACTAGACTATAGACTAGACTATAGACTAGACTATAGACTAGACTATAGACTAGACTATAGACTAGACTAGACTAGACTATAGACTAGACTATAGACTAGACTATAGACTAGACTATAGACTAGACTATAGACTAGACTATAGACTAGACTATAGACTAGACTATAGACTAGACTATAGACTAGACTATAGACTAGACTATAGACTAGACTATAGACTAGACTATAGACTAGACTATAGACTAGACTATAGACTAGACTATAGACTAGACTATAGACTAGACTATAGACTAGACTATAGACTAGACTATAGACTAGACTATAGACTAGACTATAGACTAGACTATAGACTAGACTATAGACTAGACTATAGACTAGACTATAGACTAGACTATAGACTAGACTATAGACTAGACTATAGACTAGACTATAGACTAGACTATAGACTAGACTATAGACTAGACTATAGACTAGACTACTATAGACTAGACTATAGACTAGACTATAGACTAGACTATAGACTAGACTATAGACTAGACTATAGACTAGACTATAGACTAGACTATAGACTAGACTATAGACTAGACTATAGACTAGACTATAGACTAGACTATAGACTAGACTATAGACACTACGAGACTATAGACTAGACTATAGACTAGGACTATAGACTAGACTAAGACTAGACTATAGACTAGACTATAGACTAGACTATAGACTAGACTATAGACTAGACTATAGACTAGACTATAGACTAGACTATAGACTATAGACTATAGACTAGACTATAGACTAGACTATAGACTAGACTATAGACGAGACTATAGACTAGACTATAGACTAGACTATAACTAGACTATAGACTAGACTATAGACTAGACTATAGACTAGACTATAGACTAGACGATGACTAGACTATAGACTAGACTATAGACTAGACTATAGACTAGACTAGCTAGACTATAGACTAGACTATAGACTAGACTATAGACTAGACTATAGACTAGACTATAGACTAGACTATAGACTAGACTATAGACTAGACTATAGACTAGACTATAGACTAGACTATAGACTAGACTATAGACTAGACTATAGACTAGACTATAGACTAGACTATAGACTAGACTATAGACTAGACTATAGACTAGACTATAGACTAGACTATAGACTAGACTATAGACTAGACTATAGACTAGACTATAGACTAGACTATAGACTAGACTATACTAGACTAGACTATAGACTAGACTATAGACTAGACTATAGACTAGACTATAGACTAGACTATAGACTAGACTATAGACTAGACTATAGACTAGACTATAGACTAGACTATAGACTAGACTATAGACTAGACTATAGACTAGACTATAGACTAGACTATAGACTAGACTATAGACTAGACTATAGACTAGACTATAGACTAGACTATAGACTAGACTATAGACTAGACTATAGACTAGACTATAGACTAGACTATAGACTAGACTATAGACTAGACTATAGACTAGACTATAGACTAGACTATAGACTAGACTATAGACTGACTATAGACTAGACTATAGACTAGACTATAGACTAGACTATAGACTAGACTAGACTAGATAGACTAGACTAGACTATAGACTAGACTATAGACTAGACTATAGACTAGACTATAGACTAGACTAGACTATAGACTAGACTATAGACTATAGACTAGACTATAGACTA
>NW_023994336.1:222500-262500 GCF_015586225.1 Lucilia sericata | reverse complement strand
TGCAATTGCTGTCGTTGTTGTTGCTGAGGATCTAGTTGTGTTTGAGGTTGCTGTTCTTGTTGATACAATTGAGTTTCATGTTGCTGCTGTTGCTGGTAATATAAATGATTATTGTTAATATGATGCAATTGTTGCTGCTGTTGATGTTGTACATAATATTGTTGCGTTTGCTGATACTTGGCTGCAGTTGTTGTTGTGTTGGTGGTGGTTTCCGTTTTAATCGAACCAATCTCCTGCACTTGTACATTAAGATTCTGTTGGGCTTGTGTGCCACTACTTTGGGCTTCTCTATTGCTCTGTTCTTGCTCCACGTGCTGTTGTGTTTGGTAATTTTGTTGTGGGTTATATTCTTGTTTCACTTCTTCCATTTTATATTTACAACGTCTGGCTTTTATCTCTTCGGGACTAAATTCTACACCCAAATCAGGAGGATAAACTAAAGATTTCGCATAGTGACAGACCTTTTGGGGATCATCTGGTTCCTCCAGAAATAGTGCCGGTTGCCAGGTTTCATGATTGTTTCGACAGTATGTAGCAAATTTTTTAGGCAGTCTTATGCCTGCCACTAGTATGTTTGTGCTACTACTATTTGCTTGTGGAGCATTTTCCACTCCATTTCGTTTGCTAGAAGCCTCTACAGCTCTTTCATATTGTTGGCGACTCATGCCTGCCGTTGCTGCGGGCAATTGTTGTTCTACGGGAACATTATAACCAGCTTGTTCTTGCCGGGATTGTATTTGCGGCTGTGGATGAACAACAGCAATTTGTTGCTGTTGTATATGCTGTGTATTGACATTATGTTGCTGTTGTTGGTGGGTGTTATGTACGATTTTTTGTTGCGTATTGTAAGCAGGAGTTGCAGCAACCTGAAAAAGAATATGTTATATGTTATTTTGGTGTATTTTATGCTAGAGATTAGCGAAAAATCTGTTTTTGTATACAGTTTATATGTTAATGGATTCTTTTTAGAAATCTTATATGAATAGTTCCATATGAAAGGTTCTTTTGGAAAAAAATTCTCTTTTCAAATATAAAAACAATAATTCACCTGCTCATTAGATTCTTTATGCTGATGGACATTTGCTGCCGTTTGTATTTGGGCCTGAGGATGGACATGTTGATGATGTGGGGTATCCTGTAAGTTTTGATGTTGTGCTGGATAATGATTATGATTCGGTAGGTTATGATATCCATGTGTTTGAAGCTGTTGTTGTTGCTGCTGAGCAGCAGCTGCAGCAGGATGTTGATTATATTGATGATGTGAAGTGGTTGGATGGGCCATTTGTTGTTGTTGTTGTTGCGTTTGATGATTTGCAGAATGATGATAGGAAACTTGTTGACGATATTGCTGCTGCTGTTGTTGTTGCTGTTGCTGATGTATTTCCATATTACCAACATTGGGATTAGCCGTAGAAGTTCCAACATTACTGTTCGCAGTAGTTGTTTGATAAGCAGCATGCTGAGGATGCAGCAATTGCTGTTGTTGGGCCTGAGCATGCATAGTTTTGCTATACATTAATTTGCTATGGCCATGATGTAATTCTGCATAAGGTTGGGCTTTTTCCTGAAAGGCCAGAATATATACAGCTTCAGCTTCTTTAAAGGCATTAATGGACTCGTAATAATTTGCCCAGCCAATATAGAAGCAGGCCACCTGTTTGCCCACACCTCTTTGATGTAAAACTTGATAGAAATGCAGTGGATTGTTCTGCATATCAATGTACTTTAACCACAGACGCACCATACGCACGTCCATCTTATAATAGTCACTGTGCTCATAAAGCGTTAAACACCTTTCCAATGTTTCACGAAATTTATTATCTGGATCACCATGACCATGATTTTCATACCAACATATATAGTTCCACCAATGATCTAAAGGGTCGGGACCCTGATACAAGGCTATGGCATTCTCCCACGCCTGCTTGTCCTTGAGGAAACTATGCATTTGATCGGCAGGCACAGAATGTCTAATGATCGAATTCATTTCAAATTTTGAAGTTTTCCTTCCTTTTTTTGCACTTTAGAAGAGATTTTCAGAAAATCACCTCACTTATGCAAAAAAAAAACTCCAAGATGCTTGCGTCAATTAGAATTGTTTCGCAGGAACATCAATAGCGCGTCAGATTTACAACACACACACTGCACAAAGGTATTTTCTAGTTCTTGTTGTGATCGGCTTCTTTTGCTTCAGGTTTAATCTCAAGCAAAACACTTTAATTTTTAAAATTTTTTATCAAAAATTGCATTCATTGCATTTAAATTAAAACAACAAATATTTTTTAACCAAAAAAACCAAAGAAAATATTATTTCTTCCTCATCTAAAAAATCTCCACTATGAACAAGAAGAGAAAAGAGAAATGACGAAATCTTTGGCGCGTTATAGTAACGGCGTTAAATGTTTTAGAGGCGGCTAAGTAAATGCAAAGGAAAACAATAAAAGTAGTGGAAATATTTAGTTTTTGTTTATTTTAAATTTAAAAACTAGTTTCTGTATGAAAAAGTGGTAAAGATTAATTTTATTGCAATATAATTACCACTATCGATTAATAATATTGAATTTTTATAAATATTTATATAACAGAACACAGTTTAAATTATTTTAAAATTGTGTTAATGTTTTAAGATTAATTGTGATTTAGCAGAAATTTGAACTCCAGTCTTAAAGAATATTAGAAACTCCTTACAGACTCGAAACGGTTCCAATTTGTTCAAATATTTTTCATTGATACCTTTAGTACGAAATCTAACATTACTAGATTTTTGGTTTGTTCTCTTTATCTTTATCTCTTTATCTTAGTGGGTCATACTATAAATAAATAGCATGCAAATTTTTTATTTTGTTAAAATTAGTTCAAGCGAATCATATTTTTCACCCCAATTTAAATAAGAATATAATAACTAAACATGCAATATAAAAGAAGTAATTAAACCTTAAGTTTTTAATTATATAATCCTAAGGCATTAAAAGAGCTAGGATTCTGCAATATCAAATCAAATTCTTAAATTTCCATAAAAACCTAAAAAACATTTTTTCGAGATGGCGCTCAATGGGTTAATGTATAGTGTTATGTTATACATCGTTCAAGAGCTTTTCAAAGCTTTAAAAACGTCATTTGTTAAATATATAGGTAATATTAATTAATTAAAGATATTGTCAACCCTGTTTCCACACATTTTTGTTGCACTCATTGACAGAGTTGTATTTTTTGGTGGAGAGTTTTGGAGAAAAAAAGCGCAGAAAAAACAGAACAAGACATAATAATGAAGAAGAGTCAAAAAGTATACACACACATACACATATACAATAATTGTACAAAAAAGTAGACACAACAAAAATTAGTTTTCTTGTTTTATTTTTTCTTTAATTTAAATTAATTTTAATAAATTTGCTAATTGGATGCAAAGAAGTGTATTTACCCCACAAGGTGCTCGTTTCTAGTGTAAAAATATCAAATAAAAGTGTGAAAATAAGTTTTACAACAAATCTAGAAAACATAATAATAATTGACACAAAACCATCATAATTGTACATCGTATGTGTGTGGGGTCATCATCATACCACTACCGCCGGCATCTCTGCGAGCAGTGCTTAGGAAAGCAGCGTCTCAGCAAATCTGATTTTTTTTATATGAACTAAGCATTTTACTTAGAGGGGGGGCATCTCAGCAAAATTGTCCCCATAAGTTATATACGTGTTTGTGTGTCGAACTCAGCAAAAATTGCTGAGCTGCAGCAAGTGTGAAAGCAGCGAGAAAGAATACGTTAACGTTTTTTGGCAGAGAAGCAAACGAAAACAAAAACATATTGTAAATTTTATTGATTTCCCCAAAAATTTCTTAAAAAAATTAAAAAAAAAAAACAAAAAGAAGACGAGACAGTATTTTAGCTAATTAGCAAATAAAATGGAATTTTCGGCCGATCCCTATGAATACAAGTTATATCAAATGTTCCAAAGTTGCGATACAAATCAGTGTGGTTTTTTGGATGAAAATTCCCTCAGACGTTTGTGTGCACAACTAGAATTACGTGATAAAGGTGCAGTGCTTATTGAAAATTTAGCCCGGGAAGGACGCACATCACATGTTACCTTTGAGAACTTTAAGGAAGCTTTATTGAATTTTTTAGGCACCGAAATCGATGGTGCAAATACCAGTGATATTACAGGAGAACAAAGAAAAGAACAAATTGCAAAAGACAACCAGGATAGTGTGGATAAATCAAGTGGAGGTAAGTAAGCAAGTTGTCTTATTTGCTTTTTTTTCTAAATTACGTCAAAATATTAATCAATAACAAATAAATTGATTAACATGTAAGATAAGATTTTTTTTGTATATCATACAAAACCACTTAAGAACGCCTAATGTTTTAGCCATAAAATTCTGATTTAATTATTATTTAGTTCCCGCAATAGGTGTCTTTAGGTTTTTGTCAATACAAGGGAAGGGAAATGTATCTGTTTTCAAGTGTCCCTATTAATAGAAGTCTTAGAAACTAATTAAATAGTAGTTTCAAAGCTTACACAATGATTTATTTTTATGCTAAAGAAAAATTCATTAGCGAATAATTTAGAATGATAACGTTAATGACATCAGAAAATCCAAGCAACGATCTTATACTTACCACACCTAAACAATATTATTAGGTAGGTAGGTAGGTTGATAGGAGGATGTATACTACATCAAATCCGAAGAAATACACCTAGGCCACTATCGGGCCTGTTGTGCGCTCCAATTCAAGAAAAAAAAAAAAAAAAAAAAAAAAAAATTGTTCACTGAATGTATTATTTTTCCATGTTCAGAAACTCAGTTTCCTGGACGTAATTCCTAAGAATCTTCCAATCGGTGTTGGTTAAGAATGTTATTTCTGGAATAACATCACTTCCAAGATACTTGGATCTAACTTCGACGAATGCCTGACAATGGCAAAGAAAGTGCTCCAGAGTTTCACTGTCCTCTCCACATGCTCTACATTCGTCTGAATTCGCACGTCCAATTTTGTATAGATGTGCTCGTAATCCTGTGTGTCCACTGAGAATACGTACCATCATACTAACCTCAGACTTGCTCATTTTGAGAAGATTTCTCGTCTTGCTCTCATCAGGGTCACCCCATAGAATCTTTGTGGTTCTACCCACCGTTTCATTATTCCAAGAGGCCTTATGGGATTCTCTCATCCATATTTTTAATTCAGCTTTTGTTGCGTCGAATGGTTTTGCGTTTGTCAGGTTAACTACATCGAGCTCCCTTCCCTTTAAAGCTATTACATTCGCCCTTTCGTTGCCGACTACTCCCGAGTGGCCTGGTACCCATATGATGTGAACCTTACCTCTGGGAGAGTATTCAGTTAAAGCTTTCTTACAATCCAATACAGTCTTAGATTTAATTCTATCACCTGATATCGCACAAATTGCCTTCTGGCTGTCGGTAAATATATTAAGCCCTGTGGGCGCCATATTTATTCTAATCCAATTTACACATTCCGTTATTGCTCGTACTTCTGCCTGGAAGCTTGTGTTATGATTAGGTAAACGGTGGTATATTTCTGTTTCTGGGTCTTCAATATAGAACCCCAGACCCACTTTGTCCCCTAATTTAGAGCCATCCGTGTAGCAACGGATTCCTACTGGTATTTGCTCTAATGTTCCGCTTGACCAAGACATTCTATCTGGGATTAGCGTTTCAAAGTTTCCGACATATTCAGTGTCTGGTATGCGATCAGGCACGTCCGATGAATGTGTATAACCTTCCAATGTGTCCAGTATACATTGATGACGTGTCTTATAACCGTTTTTGGCCAGTTCGCCTAAAGTAAAGAGCCGTTCGGCTGTAAGCGC
This sequence comes from Lucilia sericata, assembly GCF_015586225.1. Lineage (NCBI taxonomy): Eukaryota > Metazoa > Arthropoda > Insecta > Diptera > Calliphoridae > Lucilia > Lucilia sericata. Next base: position 256,663 of record NW_023994336.1, on the reverse strand, counting down.
CGCCTCATATCTTATATATGTTTCAATGGGTGGAATATCTAGCAACGTTTCCAGAGCCTTGGTTGAAGTAGTACACATGGCACCACTTATACCCAAGCAGCATGTACGCTGAACTCCCTGCAGTAGTTTGATATTACACTTTTTGTCCAAAGCACTCCACCAAATTATTGAAGCATAAGCTAGAATTGGTCTAATTACACTTTTATAAAGCCAATTTGTCATAGTAGGACTAAGACCCCATTTCATGCCTATGGTTCTCCTACATATCGCCCAGCACCGATGTGCCTTGTTGATCCTATCCTGTCAAGTATTACACCTAAGTACTTAACTTTGTCTGTCACCGGTATCTTCTTGCCCAAGAAGCAAGGTTCAGTATATGTAGAAATTTTTGTCTTTCTTGTGAAAAGACAGATTTCCGTCTTCGCCGGGTTAACATTGAGGCCTCTCGGTTGAGCCCAGCTCAAGGCCGTATTCAGAGCCTCCTCAGCTCTTCTACACAAGTAATTTGGATCCTTTCCCTTTAAAAGTATTACGACATCGTCTGCATAGCAGACAGGTCTAAGTCCTTTCTCGGTTAGGGTCCTTAGGAGGCTATTAATCGTGGTGACCCAGAGTAAAGGTGACAAAATGCCACCCTGTGGTATACCGCGAAATACCTTTTTCCTGATAGTTATATCGTACATCTCGCAGCTTATCCATCTGTTCCTTAGCATGTAGTTGATCCAGTTACGGAGCACCCGGTCAACATAAAACTGGTCTAGGGATTGGATAAGGGTATCAGTGTGCACGTTATTGAAAGCGCCTTCGATGTCAATGCATACTGCCAGTGTATACAGTTTGCTATCGAAAGATTCACTTATGTAGTGGACAACTTCATTTAAAGCGGTTTCCACCGATCGTCCCTTTACATAAGCATGCTGCTTATATTTAAGGTCATTGTATGGTATGCTGCTTTTAACCATGCTATCGACTATCCGTTCCAAGGTTTTAAGTAGGAAGGACGTAAGACTTATCGGTCGATAGGACTTAGGTGTCGCATAGCTAGGTTTCCCTGGTTTGGGTATAAATATTACCTTTGCATCCTGCCATTTAACTGGGGTATATGCCAATTTTAAGCATGCAGTGAATATCTGTGACAGATGTACGGAAACCAGTCCCGCCTCCATCTGCAAAAGTGCCGGGAAAATTCCATCCGGCCCTGCAGCTTTATAGGGAGCAAAGCTCTTGATTGCCCCTTTAACCATGTCAGTTGTAATAACTATTTCCGTGTTACCCTCCCCTTCCTCCAATATCGGTTCATCTATGTTATTCGATATACCGGGTGGGAAATGAGAATCCATTAGGAGTTTCATTGTCTCCTCCATATCCTCAAGCCTCCTGCCCGTGTCATCGATCATAGATTCCGGTTGGACATGAGTTTTGGATAGGAATTTTTTTATCTTCGATACGTCATTTACGCTATCTACCTGTTCACAGAAAAGTTTCCAGGAGTCTCGTTTGGCTTTTCGAACGATTTTCTTATATTCACCAAGTTTATTACGATACTCATCCCAGTATACTGCGGTCTTTTTACGCCGTGCCCGGTTAAATAGTTTGCGAAGAGTCTTCCCAAGGTTCCGGATCTCCCCAGTTACCCAGGGTTTTTCCTGGGCAGATCTCCGCTCTCGCAGAGGGCAGCTGTCCTCGAACGATTCAACCAGGGCACTTGTGAACGTTTCCACTTTGGCATCTATATCCTCTTTATTTCGACATTGAAAAGTATCCTGACCTAAACGGTTCTTTAGTAAGGCCCCGAACATTGTCCAATTAGTTTTAGACTTATTCCGAAACTTTATCGGCTTTGGTGGTGGCCTTAGTATTTTGAATCTTATGTACCGATGATCAGAAAAGGAGTGCTCGTCCGAAACTCTCCAATCCTGAATTTCGTTTATAAGCTCTTCTGAACATATAGTTATATCTAATACTTCTTCTCTGATTCTATTGACGAAGGTAGCTTTATTACCTAAGTTCAATGTTATCAAGTCTTTAGTATTAAAGAAATCCATGAGGGCTTGTCCCCTGCGATTGGTGTTTGTACTACCCCAAGCTACATGATGCGAGTTGGCATCACAACCTATTACAATTTTCTTATTTTTCCTTTGTGCCTCTTCAACCAGTTTCATCAGATCCGACGTTGGTGGTAGGGTCGGAGAATCGAAAGGCAGGTAAATAGATGCAAGGAATATGTTGCCTCGACCTTGCTTCAGCACCGTTGCATCCGATGTTGATAATCCTGTTGAGAGGAGAAAACATAAGTTCTTGTGACATAAGATACATGTTCTCGGGCGAGATCCTGTATCAGCGTAGAAAAGTTGGAAATTTACGTGATTTAATCCAGAAACCTTGTTGCGAATCGTCCAAGGTTCCTGGATTAAAGCTATATGTATTTTACCTGTGTTGATTTTAGCCATCAGAGCGTTGGTAGCTGTCTCGCTCCGATGGAGGTTTATTTGGATAACCTCAATCATGGTCATCCATTAAACTGTCTTCCAGCGAGTTGGTGGTCACCTCCTCGCTCTTTGGATTTGACTCCTCCGGATAGCCTGAAGTGGCTATTAATGCAGTGAGTACTGTTGATGGCACTGCGGTGTCCTTATCAGGCATAGGAATAGCAGTATTTTTAATAGACACATTCCCAATTCTGGAGAGCATTGCTGTTCTGTCTTCTGGCGGGTGAGTGATTTCCTCCTCGCTTTTAGGATTTGACTCCTCAACATTGCTAGTACTTGCTAATGATGCTTTGGGTACTGTCTTAGGTGTTTTAGTGTCCTTGTCGGGGCCGGTTTTGACAGCCCTTTCAATCGGCGCCTTCCCAATTTTGGAAAGGGCAACTACACTTTCTTCTGGCGAGTTAATGGTAAATTCCTCGATTTTAGGATTTGACTCCTCAACGTTATCAGTAGTGGATACTGTGGTCTTAGGTTTTTTAGTGTCCTTTTCGAGGCTTGTTGTAACAGCCCTTCCAATCGGCACCTTCCCAATTTTGAATATGACAGATTTAGAGGCGAAGTAAGCCCTACCTTTATTCTTGGCAAGACTAGCCATGGATTTCTGGTCGATACCTATTACAAATAAAGTTCCCTCAGGTTCTTCTTTCCTGTAAAAGACATCCCATTTTTCCACGGCCAGCTCAGCATTTTGACCTCCAAGAATTTCCAGTATACGTTCATTAGCCAGTTTACTGCCCCATCCTTTTATGTAGACAGTGGACTTTAGGAGCACCGGAAGCTCGCTCTTCTTTGCCAGTCCCAGCCTAGCGCCGTCCCAGGGAGGAGGGATACTTTCCACCAAGTTCTTTAGGGTGCTAACACATTGGTGAGATGCCAACCTCATCAACATCACGCCCATGCTGAACTCGCAGCTCTCGCTCTCTATTGGTTGTTTGCCCTTTGAAGCTATTGCATGGTCCACTATCTTATTGTTGACCAGGTCTTCTATTTTACTCTGTTGGTCTATTGGAATTTTGCCTGTCGGATTACCGGCATCGTAAACTGCATAGCAGAGATCGTCCCGGTGCCTACTTCTGGCAACTTTGGCGTAAGATGGCGGCTCTTTACCTTTTCCTCCGTCTAGCTTCTCCTTCCTCGTTTTTCGGGGCTTCTTTTGAGATTCCCTTACCTTCGAGGTTGATTTCGCCGACGTGTTCGTCTTCGGAATATCTGGCTTGGCGTTGTCACCCTTACTCGCAGGATTCTCACTTGAGATTCCTTTGAGTGAAGTATGGCTTGGCTTCGACTGTGTATTAGAAGACGGGGAGCTCTTTTTCTTCTTAGGCTTATTCTCAGTTGTCAACTCCTCGGGAGACCTGATCCTTTTTGCCTCAGATCTTGTGAGAGAGTCCGATTTTTCCTTTGGAGTGTCGTGGGATTGACTAACTATGATTTCCTGAAGCATCTTTTTCAACTTCCTCCTCTGTGCTCCAGAAAGTCTTTTCTTAGTAATAGGTAGTTTAGCTATGCTATCACTCACCTCTTTCACCATATTATTAAATAACCGACAAAAGAGGTGCAACATACACATGTCTTTGTTTTACCTCAAGAAAGTACACGTTTTTTTTAAACCCTACACCACTATAGTATGGAGGCTATTACGCGTTTGTGCATATGCTTGTAACACCCACCTTAGAGTATATCCATCGGTTAAGAATCACTTTCTGAGTCAATTTAGTTATGTCAGTCCGTCTGTGATGCTGTGTGCCCATGTAAATCTTGCGTGCAGGATGTAATTTTCAAGACAATATGAAATTTGGCACATTTTAAGGTTGGATCATTACTTAAGGACTTAAAGCCGATTTTATGTTTTTGATATAAAAACCGATTTTTCATTGAGAATATGAGTGATCACAGATTTTCACTGGTTTGTCGATTGGAGCGTTATTTAAGGATTTACAGCCGATTTTATGTTTTTCATATAAAAATAAATTTCTTATGGATCACAGATTTTCATTGTTTTGTCGATTGGAGCGTTATTTAAGGATTTAGAGCCGATTTTATGTTTTTCATATAAAAATCTATTTTTCATGGAAAATATGAGTGATCACAGATTTTCACTGTTTTGTCGATTGGAGCGTTATTTAAGGATTTAGAGCCGATTTTATGTTTTTGATATAAAAATCGATTTTTCATTGAAAATATGAGTGATCACAAATTTTCATTGTTTTGTCGATTGGAGCGTTATTTAAGGATTTAGAGCCGATTTTATGTTTTTCATATAAAAATCTATTTTTCATGGAAAATATGAGTGATCACAGATTTTCACTGTTTTGTCGATTGGAGCGTTATTTAAGGATTTAGAGCCGATTTTATGTTTTTGATATAAAAATCGATTTTTCATTGAAAATATGAGTGATCACAAATTTTCATTGTTTTGTCGATTGGAGCGTTATTTAAGGATTTAGAGCCGATTTTATGTTTTTTATATAAAAATCGATTTCTTATGGAAAATATGAGTGATCACAGATTTTCACTGTTTTGTCGATTGGAGCGTTATTTAAGGATTTAGAGCCGATTTTATGTTTTTGATATAAAAATCGATTTTTCATTGAAAATATGAGTGATCACAAATTTTCATTGTTTTGTCGATTGGAGCGTTATTTAAGGATTTAGAGCCAATTTTTTCTATGTTTTTCATATAATGTTTTTGATATAAAAATTGATTTCTTATGGAAAATATGAGTGATCACAGATTTTCACTGTTTTGTCGATTGGAGCGTTATTTAAGGATTTAGAGCCGATTTTATGTTTTTGATATAAAAATCGATTTTGCATTGAAAATATGAGTGATCACAGATTTTCATTGTTTTGTTGATTGGAGCGTTATTTAAGGATTTAGAGCCGATTTTATGTTTTTGATATAAAAATCGATTTTGCATTGAAAATATGAGTGATCACAGATTTTCATTGTTTTGTTGATTGGAGCGTTATTTAAGGATTTAGAGCCGATTTTATGTTTTTCATATAAAAATCTATTTTTCATGGAAAATATGAGTGATCACAGATTTTCACTGTTTTGTCGATTGGAGCGTTATTTAAGGATTTAGAGCCGATTTTATGTTTTTGATATAAAAATCGATTTTTCATTGAAAATATGAGTGATCACAAATTTTCATTGTTTTGTCGATTGGAGCGTTATTTAAGGATTTAGAGCCAATTTTTTCTATGTTTTTCATATAATGTTTTTGATATAAAAATTGATTTCTTATGGAAAATATGAGTGATCACAGATTTTCACTGTTTTGTCGATTGGAGCGTTATTTAAGGATTTAGAGCCTATTTTATGTTTTTCATATAAAAATATATTTTTCATGGAAAATATGAGTGATCACAGATATTCACTGTTTTGTCGATTGGAGCGTTATTTAAGGATTTAGAGCCGATTTTATGTTTTTCATATAAAAATCGATTTTGCATTGAAAATATGAGTGATCACAGATTTTCACTGTTTTGTGGATTGGAGCATTATTTAAGGATTTAGAGCCGATTTTATGTTTTTGATATAAAAACCGATTTTTCATTGAGAATATTTCACTGGTTTGTCGATTGGAGCGTTATTTAAGGATCACAGATTTTCATTGTTTTGTCGTTTGGAGCGTTATTTAAGGATTTAGAGCCGATTTTATGTTTTTCATATAAAAATCGATTTCTTATGGAAAATAGGAGTGATCACAGATTTTCATTGTTTTGTCGTTTGGAGCGTTATTTAAGGATTTAGAGCCGATTTTATGTTTTTCATATAAAAATCGATTTCTTATGGAAAATAGGAGTGATCACAGATTTTCACCGTTTTGTCGATTGGAGCCTTATTTAAGGATTTGGAGCCGATTTTATGTTTTTCATATAAAAATCGATTTTGCATGGAAAATATGAGTGATCACAGATTTTCACTGTTTTGTCGATTGGAGCGTTTTTTAAGGATTTAGAGCCGATTTTAAGTTTTTCATGTAAAAATCGATTTTGCATTGAAAATATGAGTGATCACAGATTTTCACTGTATTGTCGCTTGGAGCGTTATTTAAGGATTTAGAGCCGATTTTATGTTTTTCATATAAAAATCGATTTTTCATTGAAAATATGAGTGATCACAGATTTTCACTGTTTTATCGATTGGAGCGTTATTTAAGGATTTAGAGCCGATTTTATGTTTTTCATATAAAAATCGATTTTGCATTGAAAATATGAGTGATCACAGATTTTCACTGTTTTGTCGATTGGAGCGTTATTTAAGGATTTAGAGCCGATTTTATGTTTTTCATATAAAAATCGATTTTTCATGGAAAATATGAGTGATCACAGATTTTCACTGTTTTGTCGATTGGAGCCTTATTTAAGGTTTTAGAGCCGATTTTATGTTTTTCATATAAAAATCGATTTTTCATGGAAAATATGAGTGATCACAGATTTTCACTGTTTTGTCGATTGGAGCGTTATTTAAGGATTTAGAGCCGATTTTATGTTTTTCATGTAAAAATCGATTTTGCATTGAAAATATGAGTGATCACAGATTTTCACTGTTTTGTCGATTGGAGCGCTATTTAAGGATTTAGAGCCGATTTTATGTTTTTCATGTAAAAATCGATTTTGCATTGAAAATATGAGTGATCACAGATCTTCACTGTTTTGTCGATTGGAGCGTTATTTAAGGATTTAGAGCCGATTTTTCACAGATTTTCACTGTTTTGTCGATTGGAGCGTTATTTAAGGATTTAGAGCAGATTTTATGTTTTTCATATAAAAATCGATTTTGCATTGAAAATATGAGTGATCACAGATTTTCACTGTTTTGTCGATTGGAGCGTTATTTAAGGATTTAGAGCAGATTTATGTTTTTCATATAAAAATCGATTTTGCATTGAAAATATGAGTGATCACAGATTTTCACTGTTTTGTCGATTGGAGCGTTATTTAAGGATTTAGAGCCGATTTTATGTCATGTAAAAATCGATTTAGCATGGAAAATATGAGTGATCACAGATTTTCACTGTTTTGTCGATTGGAGCGTTATTTAAGGATTTAGAGCCGATTTTATGTTTTTCATATAAAAATCGATTTTGCATTGAAAATATGAGTGATCACAGATTTTCACTGTCTTGTCGATTGGAGCGTTATTTAAGGATTTAGAGCCGATTTTATGTTTTTCATGTAAAAATCGATTTTGCATTGAAAATATGAGTGATCACAGATTTTCACTGTTTTGTCGATTGGAGCGTTATTTAAGGATTTAGAGCCGATTTTATGTTTTTCATGTAAAAATCGATTTTGCATTGAAAATATGAGTGATCACAGATTTTCACTGTTTTGTCGATTGGAGCGTTATTTAAGGATTTAGAGCCGATTTTATGTTTTTCATGTAAAAATCGATTTTGCATTGAAAATATGAGTGATCACAGATATAAAAATCGATTTTTCATTGAAAATATGAGTGATCACAAATTTTCATTGTTTTGTCGATTGGAGCGTTATTTAAGGATTTAGAGCCAATTTTTTCTATGTTTTTCATATAATGTTTTTGATATAAAAATTGATTTCTTATGGAAAATATGAGTGATCACAGATTTTCACTGTTTTGTCGATTGGAGCGTTATTTAAGGATTTAGAGCCGATTTTATGTTTTTGATATAAAAATCGATTTTGCATTGAAAATATGAGTGATCACAGATTTTCATTGTTTTGTTGATTGGAGCGTTATTTAAGGATTTAGAGCCGATTTTATGTTTTTCATATAAAAATCTATTTTTCATGGAAAATATGAGTGATCACAGATTTTCACTGTTTTGTCGATTGGAGCGTTATTTAAGGATTTAGAGCCGATTTTATGTTTTTGATATAAAAATCGATTTTTCATTGAAAATATGAGTGATCACAAATTTTCATTGTTTTGTCGATTGGAGCGTTATTTAAGGATTTAGAGCCAATTTTTTCTATGTTTTTCATATAATGTTTTTGATATAAAAATTGATTTCTTATGGAAAATATGAGTGATCACAGATTTTCACTGTTTTGTCGATTGGAGCGTTATTTAAGGATTTAGAGCCTATTTTATGTTTTTCATATAAAAATATATTTTTCATGGAAAATATGAGTGATCACAGATATTCACTGTTTTGTCGATTGGAGCGTTATTTAAGGATTTAGAGCCGATTTTATGTTTTTCATATAAAAATCGATTTTGCATTGAAAATATGAGTGATCACAGATTTTCACTGTTTTGTGGATTGGAGCATTATTTAAGGATTTAGAGCCGATTTTATGTTTTTGATATAAAAACCGATTTTTCATTGAGAATATTTCACTGGTTTGTCGATTGGAGCGTTATTTAAGGATCACAGATTTTCATTGTTTTGTCGTTTGGAGCGTTATTTAAGGATTTAGAGCCGATTTTATGTTTTTCATATAAAAATCGATTTCTTATGGAAAATAGGAGTGATCACAGATTTTCATTGTTTTGTCGTTTGGAGCGTTATTTAAGGATTTAGAGCCGATTTTATGTTTTTCATATAAAAATCGATTTCTTATGGAAAATAGGAGTGATCACAGATTTTCACCGTTTTGTCGATTGGAGCCTTATTTAAGGATTTGGAGCCGATTTTATGTTTTTCATATAAAAATCGATTTTGCATGGAAAATATGAGTGATCACAGATTTTCACTGTTTTGTCGATTGGAGCGTTTTTTAAGGATTTAGAGCCGATTTTAAGTTTTTCATGTAAAAATCGATTTTGCATTGAAAATATGAGTGATCACAGATTTTCACTGTATTGTCGCTTGGAGCGTTATTTAAGGATTTAGAGCCGATTTTATGTTTTTCATATAAAAATCGATTTTTCATTGAAAATATGAGTGATCACAGATTTTCACTGTTTTATCGATTGGAGCGTTATTTAAGGATTTAGAGCCGATTTTATGTTTTTCATATAAAAATCGATTTTGCATTGAAAATATGAGTGATCACAGATTTTCACTGTTTTGTCGATTGGAGCGTTATTTAAGGATTTAGAGCCGATTTTATGTTTTTCATATAAAAATCGATTTTTCATGGAAAATATGAGTGATCACAGATTTTCACTGTTTTGTCGATTGGAGCCTTATTTAAGGTTTTAGAGCCGATTTTATGTTTTTCATATAAAAATCGATTTTTCATGGAAAATATGAGTGATCACAGATTTTCACTGTTTTGTCGATTGGAGCGTTATTTAAGGATTTAGAGCCGATTTTATGTTTTTCATGTAAAAATCGATTTTGCATTGAAAATATGAGTGATCACAGATTTTCACTGTTTTGTCGATTGGAGCGCTATTTAAGGATTTAGAGCCGATTTTATGTTTTTCATGTAAAAATCGATTTTGCATTGAAAATATGAGTGATCACAGATCTTCACTGTTTTGTCGATTGGAGCGTTATTTAAGGATTTAGAGCCGATTTTTCACAGATTTTCACTGTTTTGTCGATTGGAGCGTTATTTAAGGATTTAGAGCAGATTTTATGTTTTTCATATAAAAATCGATTTTGCATTGAAAATATGAGTGATCACAGATTTTCACTGTTTTGTCGATTGGAGCGTTATTTAAGGATTTAGAGCAGATTTATGTTTTTCATATAAAAATCGATTTTGCATTGAAAATATGAGTGATCACAGATTTTCACTGTTTTGTCGATTGGAGCGTTATTTAAGGATTTAGAGCCGATTTTATGTCATGTAAAAATCGATTTAGCATGGAAAATATGAGTGATCACAGATTTTCACTGTTTTGTCGATTGGAGCGTTATTTAAGGATTTAGAGCCGATTTTATGTTTTTCATATAAAAATCGATTTTGCATTGAAAATATGAGTGATCACAGATTTTCACTGTCTTGTCGATTGGAGCGTTATTTAAGGATTTAGAGCCGATTTTATGTTTTTCATGTAAAAATCGATTTTGCATTGAAAATATGAGTGATCACAGATTTTCACTGTTTTGTCGATTGGAGCGTTATTTAAGGATTTAGAGCCGATTTTATGTTTTTCATGTAAAAATCGATTTTGCATTGAAAATATGAGTGATCACAGATTTTCACTGTTTTGTCGATTGGAGCGTTATTTAAGGATTTAGAGCCGATTTTATGTTTTTCATGTAAAAATCGATTTTGCATTGAAAATATGAGTGATCACAGATTTTCACTGTTTTGTCGATTGGAGCGTTATTTAAGGATTTAGAGCCGATTTTATATTTTTCATATAAAAATCGATTTTGCATTGATAATATGAGTGATCACAGATTTTCACTGTTTTGTCGATTGAAGCGTTATTTAAGGATTTAGAGCCGATTTTTCACAGATTTTCACTGTTTTGTCGATTGGAGCGTTATTTAAGGATTTAGAGCCGATTTTATGATTTTCATATAAAAATCGATTTTTCATGGAAAATATGAGTGATCACAGATTTTCACTGTTTTGTCGATTGGAGCGTTATTTAAGGTTTTAGAGCCGATTTTATGTTTTTCATATAAAAATCGATTTTTCATGGAAAATATGAGTGATCGCAGATTTTCACTGTTTTGTCGATTGGAGCGTTATTTAAGGTTTTAGAGCCGATTTAATGTTTTTCATATAAAAATCGATTTTTCATGGAAAATATGAGTGATCACAGATTTTCACTGTTTTGTCGATTGGAGCGTTATTTAAGGATTTAGAGCCGATTTTATGTTTTTCATGTAAAAATCGATTTTGCATTGAAAATATGAGTGATCACAGATTTTCACTGTTTTGTCGATTGGAGCGTTATTAAGGTTTTAGAGCCGATTTTATGTTTTTGATATAAAAATCGATTTTGCATTGAAAATATGAGTGATCACAGATTTTCATTGTTTTGTTGATTGGAGCGTTATTTAAGGATTTAGAGCCGATTTTATGTTTTTCATATAAAAATCTATTTTTCATGGAAAATATGAGTGATCACAGATTTTCACTGTTTTGTCGATTGGAGCGTTATTTAAGGATTTAGAGCCGATTTTATGTTTTTCATGTAAAAATCGATTTTGCATTGAGAATATGAGTGATCACAGATTTTCACTGTTTTGTCGATTGGAGCGTTATTTAAGGATTTAGAGCCGATTTTATGTTTTTCATATAAAAATCGATTTTTCATGGAAAATATGAGTGATCACAGATTTTCACTGTTTTGTTAATTGGAGCATTATTTAAGGATTAGAGCCGATTTTATGTTTTTCATATAAAAATCTATTTCATATGGAAGATAGGAGTTATTTAGAGCTGATTTTATGTTTTTTATATAAAAATCGATTTCTTATGAAAAATATGAGTGATCACAGATTTTCACTGTTTTGTCGATTTTTATATGAAAAACATAAAATCGGCTCTAAATCTTTAAATAACGCTCCAATCGACAAAACAGTGAAAATCTGTGATCACTCATATTTTCCATAAGAAATCGATTTTATGTTTTTCATATAAAAATCGATTTCTTCTGGAAAATATGAGTGATCACAGATTTCCACTGTTTTGTCGATTGGAGCGTTATTTAAGGATTTAGAGCCGATTTTATGTTTTTTATATAAAAATCGATTTCTTATGGAAAATATGAGTGATTTTCACTGTTTTGTCGATTGGAGCGTTATTTAAGGATTTAGAGCCGATTTTATTTGTTTTGTTGATTGGAGCGTTATTTAAGGATTTAGAGCCGATTTTATGTTTTTCATATAAAAATCTATTTTTCATGGAAAATATGAGTGATCACAGATTTTCACTGTTTTGTCGATTGGAGCGTTATTTAAGGATTTAGAGCCGATTTTATGTTTTTGATATAAAAATCGATTTTTCATTGAAAATATGAGTGATCACAAATTTTCATTGTTTTGTCGATTGGAGCGTTATTTAAGGATTTAGAGCCAATTTTTTCTATGTTTTTCATATAATGTTTTTGATATAAAAATTGATTTCTTATGGAAAATATGAGTGATCACAGATTTTCACTGTTTTGTCGATTGGAGCGTTATTTAAGGATTTAGAGCCTATTTTATGTTTTTCATATAAAAATATATTTTTCATGGAAAATATGAGTGATCACAGATATTCACTGTTTTGTCGATTGGAGCGTTATTTAAGGATTTAGAGCCGATTTTATGTTTTTCATATAAAAATCGATTTTGCATTGAAAATATGAGTGATCACAGATTTTCACTGTTTTGTGGATTGGAGCATTATTTAAGGATTTAGAGCCGATTTTATGTTTTTCATATAAAAATCGATTTTGCATGGAAAATATGAGTGATCACAGATTTTCACTGTTTTGTGGATTGGAGCATTATTTAAGGATTTAGAGCCGATTTTATGTTTTTTATATAAAAATCGATTTTTCATGGAAAATATGAGTGATCACAGATTTTCACTGTTTTGTCGATTGGAGCGTTATTTAAGGATTTAGAGCCGATTTTATGTTTTTCATATAAAAATCGATTTTGCATGGAAAATATGAGTGATCACAGATTTTCACTGTTTTGTTAATTGGAGCATTATTTAAGGATTAGAGCCGATTTTATGTTTTTCATATAAAAATCTATTTCATATGGAAGATAGGAGTTATTTAGAGCTGATTTTATGTTTTTTATATAAAAATCGATTTCTTATGGAAAATATGAGTGATCACAGATTTTCACTGTTTTGTCGATTGGAGCGTTATTTAAAGATTTAGAGCCGATTTTATGTTTTTCATATAAAAATCGATTTTGCATTGAAAATATGAGTGATCACAGATTTTCACTGTTTTGTCGATTGGAGCGTTATTTAAGGATTTAGAGCCGATTTTATGTTTTTCATATAAAAATCGATTTCTTATGGAAAATATGAGTGATCACAGATTTTCACTGTTTTGTCGATTGGAGCGTTATTTAAGGATTTAGAGCCTATTTTATGTTTTTCATATAAAAATATATTTTTCATGGAAAATATGAGTGATCACAGATATTCACTGTTTTGTCGATTGGAGCGTTATTTAAGGATTTAGAGCCGATTTTATGTTTTTCATATAAAAATCGATTTTGCATTGAAAATATGAGTGATCACAGATTTTCACTGTTTTGTGGATTGGAGCATTATTTAAGGATTTAGAGCCGATTTTATGTTTTTCATATAAAAATCGATTTTGCATGGAAAATATGAGTGATCACAGATTTTCACTGTTTTGTGGATTGGAGCATTATTTAAGGATTTAGAGCCTATTTTATGTTTTTCATATAAAAATATATTTTTCATGGAAAATATGAGTGATCACAGATATTCACTGTTTTGTCGATTGGAGCGTTATTTAAGGACTTAGAGCCTATTTTATGTTTTTTCATATAAAAATATATTTTTCATGAAAAATATAAGTGATCACAAATTTTCAGTGTTTTGTCGATTGGAGCGTTATTTAAGGATCTACAGGATCTGGTAGAATTTTACTGATAAAGTTTGTTATTTTAAAATAAAATTGGTTTTTGATTTTGAAAGGAAAATTACTGGGTCTACTTTTATCAGCTTCTGGTCAATTTACAAAGGGATGTTAAGTTAATTATGTGTGTATTTTCTTATCTCTCTACATATGTTATCTTTTCCTTGAGTTATTAACTAATTAGACCTTTCTTATCCTAAACTTAGCGCTTATAATCTTTTACGATTGGAAACACCTGACTGACACTAGGTATAAATGTTTATTATTTTTTTACCTGAATTAAAGTATAAGCCCACTGCAAAATTTACATATGCTAGCATTAAGCGAACATATTGGCAGATATTTAATTCTGGGAAAACGCTAAAGATAATCCTGCAATAATAAAATTAGTACCTGAGTTAGCGAGATGATTAGTTTTAAATAGTATAAATAGTTTTGAAATTTGTCATATAGACATCAGTTGTCTAAAAGACATACACTGTGATTGTAGAAAACTAAAGATTTTTAAAAAATCGTTAACTAAATACAAAAATTTAACATGGGCACTCGATTCTTTTATAAAAAGGCTAAAAATTATATTGATCCTACTATGGAGCAATTAGCTAGACAATTTCGTAAGTTATTTTTTTGCAGTTGAAATAAATGATTTAATAATAATTATTTTTTATTTAATATTTTGCAGAACGTGCTTTAATCATATCGGAACAACAGGAAACCTTCATTGTCGACAGTCCGCCAGAATCACCGGATCGTGAAGTTTCACCCAAACTGGTGGTGGGCAGCAAAAAGTATGGTCGCCGTTCCCGGCCACAGACACAAAGAACACCCAATGAACAAACGGCCTCTGATTCTGATGATTCCAATGAAGAACAAGATTCTCACAGAGGCTGCACAACGCAACAAGTTAAAAGATCAACTTCACAAACCGATATACCCGGTTCAAGAAGACGTTGTGCTACTTCCGGCGTAACAGAAAGTAAATTGAAAAGATGTGCTTCATTACCAGCCCAAAGAAATCTTTTCAATGCCAATAAAACCAAATTGGTAACTAACAAAGGAAGCCTGGTTAAAGACTCACTGGTACCAATAACAAAAAATACCCTCAGCAGCAGCGTAGAATCCTTAGGTATGTATCAAATTTACTTTTACATAATTGTGTCTGTCCTATTTATTACTTTCCAAAATGAAAAACATCAAAGCTTTTGTTTAAAACATATTTTTTCGCTCACACTTCACACTAAACTTTCAATACTCTTAACGGATTCTTAAGTTATAAATATAAATTGGGATTATTTTTTTTTTTTTGAATTAACTTTTCTTTAAAAGGAAATTCATTAAACACAGCTTTAGGCTTTTAGGTTTAGATGTCATTGTTAATACAATCAAACGAATTTCCATTTCACTTTAAACAAAATCTATGTCTTCTTCATTATTATATTTAAACAAAAAATGCACTTAAATATTTATTGCCATTAACTTACTTACTGCTTCATTTTAAACAAATTCATTCCAAACAAACATACATTAAAACTTAGGCTCGCGTAAGTCATGTTTTTAGACTACGGTTGGCTTATTAAAGACATTAAAAAGCGTAACCAAATGCTGCAATTGAATTTGAATTTTGTGCTTTTCATTCATATTAGTATTCTTACTATAGTTGGCCACCGTTTACATAAATGTATGTATATTAGTGTTTCTGCTACGTTGTGATTGTAAATTATGCTTTTGCATTTCTATTAAGTTGATTAGTTTTGTTTTTGTCTTTCATCTCTAAACAAACGTTTATATTCACCTACAACAACTTCACCGTATCTAAAATATATCTAAAAATATAGGTTTGAAAAATCTTACATCTGCCATGCACGCTGTTTGGAGTTCCTATGACTGGGAGTTAAGCAAAAGTCATTTTAAAACTGGATATTTGGCTAAAGGTTTGTTTTGTTTTCAACTAAATCAAATTATTTGGCATTGATTTATAAGAAAAATTAAAAAAATAAAAAAAAAAAAAACGGCTGGTGGTATAAATATGCACGCTCTTTTTTAAGAGTGGCTAGTTGTAGTATAAACAAAAAATAAACAATTTGGCACCCTATTTCAGTATCTTATCCTACCATTCTACTACTTTTCTTTTTCAAAGCACTTAAACAAAATTTACACTAAAAAATCTCTTTCATACATCTTTTTAGTTTTTCTTTTTTTTTTGTACATTTTGGTTTTAGAGTAACTAGTTCCAAAAAAAAAAACAAAATTATTTGGGATTTCTTGAGTATAAAATAAAATCAAATTGTTTAGTTAAGTTTGGTAAAGGTTTAACTGGACCTTTTTCTACAACACAAGGCCTATTAGCTCAGTCTACTTATTACAACAAATTGATTTACTTTTAAACTCATAAAAATCCTTACAAAACTTAAGATTTTATTTCTTTTTTTTCCAAATCTAACTCATGAATTTGTGGTTTTTTAGTCACTACCTTTTGTATTTGTTTTTTTTTTTTTAATAATTAAAATTTACAAAATTTAATTTGTTTTTTGAAATAATAGAATCACCAGGTTTGATGGAAACTTTACCCATAAACAGCATTCTAGATATATGGGAACGTGCTTCAATACCCAATGGTCGTGGTATATTATTAGCTTTAGGCTTTGATAATGATGAAATCAATATAGCTCAACTGAACAAGGTAATGGAAGAGGAAATCTCAAATCTTGAAGATGAACCACAAATGGCTTTAATGAAAGCCTGTTTAGTGCTACAAACCGAAGAACTTGGTAGTCTTAGGCAATTTTCCAAACAACTGCGTGATGAAAATGCCAAGTTAAGAGCAGATAATAAAGATGCCAATAGACGTATTTCTCTGCTGGCGGCTGAAATAGATGAAAGACATGCTTCTTTGGAAGATGCCACCAAAAAAGAGGTACATTCTTTTAAGCTTAACTAAACCCCAAACATCAATATTAACTTTTACTACTCTTTAACTTTCAGATACGCCTTTTAGAACAAAGACATGCTGGTGTAGTACGTGATTTAACAGCACGCTTAGCTAATGATCGTGAAAACTGGTGTAATCTTAATACTCGCTTAGAATCGAAACTGAAAATTTTTGAACAAGAAGAGATCAAGATAAAAACCGAGCTAGAACTAGTGCGCCGTGAAAATGAAGACTTGGAGGGAGAAAAACAAAAAATGCAAAAACAAATAACCGAATTATTAGAAAAGAATATTGAATTGCAGCGTGAACTAACCGAAATGGATGAAACTAATCATTGTGAAAGACGTAAACAACAATTCGATAAGTCCAACGATGATGAGGAGGTTTTACGTTTAGTGGAAAAAGTATCCACTTTACAAGTTGAAAACTGCAATCTAAGAGATAAAAATGATGAGTTAATAGCAGAAGTAGAAACTCTAAATCATGATCTTAATAAAATGAAAATGAAATGGAAAAAATTAACAATTAATCAGGAAACGACCAATCAAGATTTAGATGAAAATGAAATGAGCTCTTCCAGTACAGCAACTAAAAGACGTGGTGATTCTCCCTCCAAGACCAGGCTCATTGAAGAGAGTCCTCGTTTGGGTAAACTAAGGAAATGTACCAATGATGCCAACAATACTTGTAGTGAAAATAGTGATACAAGTGGTGAATGGATGGCTTTGAATTCAGAATTACATAATTCTCAAACAAAATCCTCTGAAATAGAAACACTCAGGAAAAGAATCTCAGAATTAGAAGAACAATTAAAACAGGCTAAAGAGAAACTGCTAACACAAACTCCCTCAACATCTTCTGCAAATGTCAGCCACGAAGAACGTTGCAAAGAACTAGAAGCCAGTCTAGAGCAAATGCAAAAAGCTTATGAAGATTGTGAAGATTACTGGCAAGCTAAACTAACCGAAGAGAGAAATCTATTCGAAAAAGAGCGACAAATTTATGAAGAAGAACAGCAAGAGAGTGATAAAAAGTTTACCGAACTCATGGAAAAGGTACGTGAGTACGAGGAACAATTCAGCAAAGATGGCCGCCTTTCACCTATCGAAGAGAAAGATGCCCTCGAACAGCAATATGCTGATTTAGAAGCTGAGGCTGAAGAAATACGAGAAAATGCTCGTAAAATGTTTGAAGAAAAATCACAAGAAATTGAAGCTTTACAAAACGAAATCGAAGATTTACGTATACGTTTAGGTGAAAGTGTAGAGATTTTAACGGGAGCTTATGAACTTAAACCCGAAACCGTAGCTAACAATACTAGTTTGACCGAAGCTGGTAGTCCAGCTAATTCTCCCATTAGCTATTTATGGCACCAGAGCACTATACAAGAACCGGCCAAAAACTGCCAGCCTTTAGAAACGAATATAACAGCATTGGGTTCTATGTTGCCGGTGAGCAATCAAACTGTACGGTGAGTACCACACAATTTAGAAAAACTCTTCATTTTCGTTCTCTATATATCCGTTTAAGCTTTTGCCACTTTTTGACGACAAGTTATGCATAAAAAGCTTAAGTGTTTTCATTAGCCTTAATATGATTATATTTTTTTTATTAAATCCCTTCCCTATAAAATATTTTAGCTGCTCCTTTCCCTTGAAATCTCAAAACCCGCCCTTGCAATTCTCTAAACGTCTTTTAAATCGGTTGATCGGTAATATATAATTTCTAGCTAAATGCTTAGTCTAAAAATACATTTAAAACGCTTTGAACTAAAAGTTCTTAAGCGTAACATAACAAAAAAAAAAATGATCTCAAAAAGTCACTTGACTATAAAAAATAACCTTTTAAATAAAAATCCTAGTAAATAAAGAAAATAATAAATCTTATTGATATAAACGAGTTTTCATTTATGACCTAAAGTTTGACATAAATCAAAATTATCTTCTGATTTAGACGATGATATAACTTTTCTGACACTTTAGTGCAAATTTGCTTTGTATTAATTAGCAAGAATCTCTCGAGAGTCTTTGTAAATAAAATAAAAATTATTTTAGTGTGTTTTTTATTTACTTTAGAATTAAATTAATGCCCCTATAACTAGGGGCATTTTCTATATAATAAATTTATAAAATAAATCCTGTATTTTGTTGTTTTTAATTATAAATTGCTTGGCTTTCAAATTGACTTTAAACGAAATTTTCACTTTGTTTGTTAAAGTCTGTTTTGTTTCATGATGAATGTTATTACCGCGATATAATTTATTTTAATCGGTTTTATTCGCATTGTGGTATGTTGTTCCTCTTTTATCATTGGATGCTACAATAAATTGCATTCCAGGAACTTTTAAGTTCTTGGGTTTGATACAAAACCAAATCTTATTGAAGAATCTCTGGCTAATAAAACATTCGCTTTAAATGTTATGAGTACTTGAATACCTTGTAAACATAGTAAATCTATCTTGGATTTTAAAGTTTGTAAGAAAACAACTACAAAGTGGAGGTGTCAAATCATCACACAAACCATACTTAGAAGATTTTTTAACATTGCAAGTTTAGCTAATAAAACATGCAGTTTGTTAAATAAAACTTGCAAAACTCACACAGAATAGATGTAATCACTCATCATAGCAAACTATTTTTGCAAGCCTTGCAAATATTGTAATATTTGGTTTAAAGGTAATGCAGATTTGCCAGCACATTTGCTACTATCGGAAATACACTTGGAGGTGTGATTGCTGTTAGTTAGTTAGTTTGAAAGGAGCATGTATATACATTAAATCCGAAGAAATCGGGCCTGTTGTGCGCTCCTTTAGCAGTGCATCAGGTGGGAATCGAACCTACCACCTCCTACCAGACTATGCAAAGAAATGTTCTAGGTTAGGTGAACATGTTGTTCGCATGTTTACATTACTGCGTATGCACTTAATCAGGATCTAAACCCTTTCGTCATTAGTCGTTTCTAGGAGATTAAAACTTATGACATAAAGGCCAGTGACCGCAAACTATTCCGTTAGTATTCCGTAGCTGAGCTCCTGGAAGTCTTGTTGGCCACATGATCTTCACTTTTTTACATATAGGCTCGATTAATTACCTAAACTCTACATGCTCGTGATATTTTATCTCGAATCGAGCATGGATATCGATATACTCTTAGTCTCATCTGTTGCTAAAGAAATAACAATTTTCGAAACATAATTAGTACACTCCCCACTTTGGTTGTCCAACATTCAAGAACCATGTTGATGTCATGTAGATACCATCGACTAGCCGCTTGACTGGCTCTTTGGAAATTGAAAGCTATTTCCTTTAATATTTTATAAGATAAAGCCAGTTGCTTAAGAGAAGGTCTTCCGTGAGACATTTTGTTTGATGGTATCCTTACTCGGATACCATATGATCCATTGTGATCATTGTAATCAATTAAAATTATGAATCTGAACAAATATTATGACCCGTAAACTGAGCAATTCAGATATTCCGATCTGAGGCTCGGTGATATGGTGTTTAGAAGGGATAACATATAGGTCCAGGGTTATAATTATGAATCCCTCCTTTGAGATATATCTATCTATCTATCTATCTATCTAGCGAGCGAGCGAGCGAGCGAGCGAGCTAGCGGATCGAGCACGAGCGAGCGAGCGAAGGCGAGCAGGAGAGCGAGGAGCGAGCGAGCGAGCGAGCGAGCGAGCGAGCGAGCGAGCGAGCGACCGAGCGAGCGACGAGCGAGCGAGCGAGCGAGCGAGCGAGCGAGCGAGCGAGCGAGCGGACAGAGCGAGCGAGCGAGCGAGCGAGCGAGCGAGCGAGCGGGAGCGAGCGAGCGAGCGAGCGAGCGAGCGAGCGAGCGAGAGCGAGCGAGGAGCGAGCGAGGAGCGAGCGAGCGAGCGAGCGAGAGCGAGCGAGCGAGCGAGCGAGCGAGCGAGCGAGCGAGCGAGCGAGCGAGCGAGGCGAGCGAGCGAGCGAGGAGCGAGACCGAGCGAGCGAGCGAGCAGCGAGACGAGCGAGCGAGCGAGCGAGCGAGCGAGCGAGCGAGCGAGCGACAGAGCGAGCGAGCGAGCGAGCGAGAGAGCGAGCGAGCGAGCGAGAGCGAGCGAGCGAGCGAGCGAGCGAGCGAGCGAGCGAGCGAGCGAGGAGCGAGCGAGCGAGCGAGCGAGCGCGAGCGAGCGAGCGAGCGAGCGAGCGAGCGAGCGAGCGAGCGAGCGGCGAGCGACCGAAGCGAGCGAGCGAGCGAGCGAGCGAGCGAGCGAGCGAGCGAGCGAGAGAGCGAGCGAGCGAGCGAGCGAGCGAGCGAGCGAGCGAGCGAGCGAGCGAGCGAGCGAGCGAGCGAGCGAGCGAGCGAGCGAGCGAGCGAGCGAGCGAGCGAGCGAGCGAGCGAGCGAGCAGCGAGCTAGCGAGCGAGCGAGCGAGCGAGCGAGCGCAGCGAGCGAGCGAGCGAGCGAGCGAGCGAGAGAGCGAGCGAGCGAGCGAGCGAGCGAGCGAGCGAGCGAGCGAGCGAGCGAGCGAGCGAGCGAGCGAGCGAGGAGCGAGCGAGCGAGCGAGCGAGCGAGCGAGCGAGCGAGCGAGCGAGCGAGCGAGCGAGGAGCGAGCGAGCGAGCGAGCGAGCGAGCGAGCGAGCGAGCGAGCGAGCGAGCGAGCGAGCGAGCGAGCGAGCGAGCGAGCGAGCGAGCGAGCGAGCGAGCGAGCGAGCGAGCGAGCGAGCGAGCGAGCGAGCGAGCGAGCTAGCGAGCGAGCGAGCAGCGAGCGAGCGAGCGAGCGAGCGAGCGAGCGAGCGAGCGAGCGAGCGAGCGAGCGAGCGAGCGAGCGAGCGAGCGAGCGAGCGAGCGAGCGAGCGAGCGAGCGAGCGAGCGAGCGAGCGAGCGAGCGAGCGAGCAGCGAGCGAGCGAGCGAGCGAGCGAGCAGCGAGCGAGCGAGCGAGCGAGCGAGCGAGCGAGCGAGCGAGCGAGCGAGCGAGCGAGCGAGCGAGCGAGCGAGAGAGCGAGCGAGCGAGCGAGCGAGCGAGCGAGCGAGCGAGCGAGCGAGCGAGCGAGCGAGCGAGCGAGCGAGCGAGCGAGCGAGCGAGCTAGCGAGCGAGCGAGCGAGCGAGCGAGCGAGCGAGCGAGCGAGCGAGCGAGCGAGCGAGCGAGCGAGCGAGAGAGCGAGCGAGCGAGCGAGCGAGCGAGCGAGCGAGAGCAGCGAGCGAGACGAGCAGCGAGCGAGCGAGCGAGAGAGCGAGCGAGCGAGCGAGCGACGAGCGAGCGAGCGAGGCGAGCGAGCGAGCGAGCGAGCGAGCGAGCAGCAGCGAGCGAGCGAGCGAGCGAGCGAGCGAGAGCGAGCGAGCGAGCGAGCGAGCAGCGAGCGAGGAGCGAGAGAGCGAGCGAGCGAGCGACGAGCGAGCGAGCGAGCGAGCGAGCGAGCGAGCGAGCGAGCGAGCGAGCGAGCGAGAGCGAGCGAGCGAGCGAGCGAGCGAGCGAGCGAGCGAGCGAGCGAGCGAGCGACCGAGCGACCGAGCGAGCGAGCGAGGAGCGAGCGAGCGAGCGAGAGAGCGAGCGAGCGAGCGAGCTAGCGAGCGAGCTAGGCGAGAGCGAGCGAGCGAGCGAGCGATCGAGCGAGCGAGCGAGATAGCGAGAGCGATCGAGCGAGCGGCGAGCGAGCTAGATCTATCGATGCGATCTATTAGATATCTATCTATCTATCTATCTATCTATCTATCTATCTATCTATCTATCTATCTATCTATCTATCTATCTATCTATCTAACCTTGAACTATTCCACTATTTCTAGCGGCAATTTATCTACTTCCGAGACCACTATATTCAGCACAACACCTCTACAGTCGCCCATCGAAAAGCCCACAACACAATCTCAAACACAATCAACTCAATCGGAGGCTGGTGATGTGGCCGATTGTGAAACCTCATCAACAGCATCGGGTAAAAGCTTTGAAACGCACAGTATACACTCCAATCAAAGCTATCAACATCAACAACGAAACAATCAATCGGCAACTAAATCCATTAGCAGTACTAAAAATAGTTCACCTAGTCCCACGCCTAGCGTTTTAAAAGATGAGCTTAAACGTTTGAAATATTTTGAAATTTCATTGAAAGAACAAATTAAGGATTTGTCTTTACAACGAGATGGTTTAATTATGGAATTGCAGCAATTGCAAGAAGCTAAACCAGTATTAGAAAAGGCTTATGCGGTAAGTATTAGTTTATATTTAATTTGAATAAGATATATTTGAATATTTAAATAATTTTCTTTAAAACAATTCAAAGCGCACCTCACATCCTTCTTTAATACAAAGAGTCAATCAACTTGAACTGAAGAATAGGCATTTACAAAACGTTGTCAAACAACAGCAACAGTATACGGAATCTATAATGCAACGTAGGTTTTGTTGAACTTAATTTATTAAGGGAATTGAAATTTAAAAGAATTTATACCAATATTTTCAGAATCTTGGCGTCATCATCAAATCGAGCTAAATGATTTACATGGTCGCCTAGAGGCTCAAGGAGCTTTAATTGCCGAACAAGTACAGCGTTTACAAAATGCTGATATTTTAGTTAAAGATTTATATGTAGAGAATTCGCATCTTACCGCATCTGTACAACGACTCGAACAGCAAAGAGTACGAGCTAATATGTTGCAGCAACAACAGCAAAGACAAAGTTGTACTGGCTTACCGGGTATACCTTAAATATGACTACAACTAATGAATACTTATGAAAAAAAGAGAAAAAAAAAAAAACAAATCTTTCTAAGGCATCAGTCATCAGTCACAAAACATACATTTTAACATAGGGCAGTTAAATAAGGTAAGCATACTGTCATACTATTGTTATAAAGAATTTTTTACATTGGAAACTTGAATGACATTGCAACTAGTAACTGTAAAAGCTGTCTTTCACTATCTCAACTTTACCTTCAAAAAAGAACTCATCATTTATTTCTATTACAACGACATCGTGGTGTATATGAACGTGCTCCTTGCCCCATACGTGCTTTAATGTCGTTTTATAGTTACGTTAAAAGACATTAGTTAATAATGTTTGAATTTTTCAATAGTTATAAAAAATAGTTAAGGATTTAACGCGCAATATACATAATGTTAAAACACATACATACAACAATGTATGCTGATTAAGAGAATTGTTATATTTTGTTCGATAACATTATTAAATAGGAAATTTATTTTTTAACAATTTTTACTACTCCAACAACTAACTATTTATAATTTTAACTTTACATAGATTGCATTTTAAATCTGTTTTTTTTTTATTTACCTTATTAAGATTTCAAAATTTACGTTCCATTTTGTGTTGTCCATTTGTCTCCTTTAAGGCTATTTACAATTTTACATTTTAACTCTAGCATTTTTGACTTTTTAATTTTGTTTTACAACGAAAATATTAAAATTTTTTAAATTCTTGTCTGTGGTTTGTTTTTATTTTACTCCCTGCTCTAAGTTTTATTTAAGTTAACCAACTAAACCAAATATTAAAAAAAAAGATAAAATTTCGAATCGTTTTGAAATGAATATTTTTAACCTAGTTATTTACATTACAACATTTATAATTGTTGTTTTTAGTGTTTATTTTTAAGACAGTAGCGCATCATGCCTTTTATAAGGCAGTGCTTTTAACAAAAAAAAAAAAAAAATACATACATTGTTCTTCTGTTTTGGTGATTTGATTATTTTATTTTAATAAAAGTCTTTTTGTAGATTGTACATATCTTATTGTAAAGTATTATATATTGTTTATATAAATCCACTATTAAACTATTATAAATTATTTATGTATTTAAATCATATCTGGAAAAATATATGCCTTTGTTTCTTTAAGAATTACATCGTTACCTTAATGGAAAAATATTGAGCAAATGAAAAGATTTTAATTTATTTTTTCGAACTGAAATTTTTCACATAAACTTTTTGTCTTTATAAAATTATTTAATTAATTTTTGTGGAACGACTAATATCTAGTCCTAAAAAAAAATTTGTATAAAATTGCTTTAAATATTTTTTAAGTGATTTTTATACAACTTTTTTGTTATATATTTAGTTTGTTTTACAAAATCAAGTGTTATGTTTAACTTAACAGAAGTTAATTTTTATTTAATTTGTGTTTTTGTTGTGCATAATTTAATCGTCAATTTGTTGTTCATCCTGATTAAATGGCAGTGTTACGAGCATTCTGAAGAGACGCTTTCTTAAAAGAGCAAAAAATAATAAAAAGAAAAAGAAATAGAGTTTAATAAAAAAACTACAAATATTTATATGTATGAGTATTTCTTACAGAATTAAATTTGTGTTTTAGATTTAATAATTTTTATTAAAAACTCAAAGTATAAGATGTCTAAGATAGTGAAAGTTGTTGTTACTGAGATCCAGTGGGCCGAGGTTTTCTTCTGGAAAAAAAACAAATATTGTTTGAAACGATCCGCGCCTTTTCGGAACGAAGAAGCTGTGGTGAACCTAGGACTGAACTAGAACTGAACTAGAACTGAACTAGAACTGAACTAGAACTGAACTAGAACTGAACTAGAACTGAACTAGAACTGAACTAGAACTGAACTAGAACTGAACTAGAACTGAACTGAACTAGAACTGAACTAACTGAACTAGAACTGAACTAGAACTGAACTAGAACTGAACTAGAACTGAACTAGAACTGAACTAGAACTGAACTAGAACTGAACTAGAAACTGAACTAGAACTGAACTAGAACTGAACTAGAACTGAACTAGAACTGAACTAGAACTGAACTAGAACTGAACTAGAACTGAACTAGAACTGAACTAGAACTGAACTAGAACTGAACTAGAACTGAACTAGAACTGAACTAGAACTGAACTAGAACTGAACTAGAACTGAACTAGAACTGAACTAGAACTGAACTAGAACTGAACTAGAACTGAACTAGAACTGAACTAGAACTGAACTAGAACTGAACTAGAACTGAACTAGAACTGAACTAGAACTGAACTAGAACTGAACTAGAACTGAACTAGAACTGAACTAGAACTGAACTAGAACTGAACTAGAACTGAACTAGAACTGAACTAGAACTGAACTAGAACTGAACTAGAACTGAACTAGAACTGAACTAGAAATGAACTAGAACTGAACTAGAACTGAACTAGAACTGAACTAGAACTGAAGAACTGAACTAGAACTGAACTAGAACTGAACTAGAACTGAACTAGAACTGAACTAGAACTGAACTAGAACTGAACTAGAACTGAACTAGAACTGAACTAGAACTGAACTAGAACTGAACTAGAACTGAACTAGAACTGAACTAGAACTGAACTAGAACTGAACTAGAACTGAACTAGAACTGAACTAGAACTGAACTAGAACTGAACTAGAACTGAACTAGAACTGAACTAGAACTGAACTAGAACTGAACTAGAACTGAACTAGAACTGAACTAGAACTGAACTAGAACTGAACTAGAACTGAACTAGAAACTGAACTAGAACTGAACTAGAACTGAACTAGAACTGAACTAGAACTGAACTAGAACTGAACTAGAACTGAACTAGAACTGAACTAGAACTGAACTAGAACTGAACTAGAACTGAACTAGAACTGAACTAGAACTGAACTAGAACTGAACTAGAACTGAACTAGAACTGAACTAGAACTGAACTAGAACTGAACTAGAACTGAACTGAACTAGAACTACTAGAACTGAACTAGAACTGAACTAGAACTGAACTAGAACTGAACTAGAACTGAACTAGAACTGAACTAGAACTGAACTAGAACTGAACTAGAAATGAACTAGAAATGAACTGGAAATGAACTGGAAATGAACTAGAACTGAACTAGAACTGAACTAGAACTGAATTAGAACTGAACTAGAACTGAACTAGAACTGAATTAGAACTTAACTAGAAATGAACTAGAGCTGAACTAGAACTGAACTAGAACAGAACTGAACTGAACTAGAAAAGTTCCCAAAAAGGATGGAAACTGGTAAGCTATCGACAACCAAAAAAGGATATCTGGGAAACAGAGAAGAAATTTGAAGAAAATGTACTCTAAAGTTTAATGTTTTTTTAAGTATGTTGTAATTTTTAAGTTCAAATTTGGAAAAACTTATAAATTTTCTTGCAGTAAAAATTAACATTGATGTTCATGATATAAAGATTGTATAAAAATGTTTTGAAAAATTTCTAATTTAAATCAATTCGAATGCATAATCGAAGAAATATTTCGCTGAATCAGATAAGTTTTATTTTTGTGAAAACCAATTTTGGAAAATGCTCATGTTACTAAATTACAAAATACATAGTTAATATCTTACAGTATTGATCCAGACGAAGATCTTTTTGAGCGGCAATTACCCCTAGCATCTCTATATTGAAATGTACGACAACGAATTGCTTGAGGTGTAATGTGATGGGAGCGACGTACTTTTACTTTATAAATTCTTGAATTTTTAAATAATTTCGATTCATCTCTAGATTGTGCTGGCATTTTATAATTAAAATTATCCAATTGATGTCTGGGTTGTAGCATAGTAGATTCTTCAATTGCATATATTGGTTCGATTTTGCTACGTGATTTGGTATCAACTGCTGGCTGCTGTAATAATGAATACATGTTAAAATGTTCTTCGTTATTTGGAATTTTATTCTTAATCGTGGTTGTGGGGACTGCTGTAGATGTTGTTGGCACAATACTTTCATTTTCTGTAGAAGAAATTGTAGTTTTCTTTGTTGTTGTAGTGTCCAAAGGTTTATTAGTTGTTGTTGTAGTGGTCTTGGTGATCAAAGGTTTTACAGTCAAATCATCTTCATCGTAGTAGTATTCATCATCATTGTAATTTTGCTGGAAAATATAATAAATTGTTAAATAAAATTTTAATAATTTCTTAACTAAATTAATAAAGTTTTTTTACATTAACGAATAAATAATTTGATATCAATAGTATCTCTACTTACATCAGCAATTTCATTTTGATCCATTTCTATAATCGCCACATCTTTAATAACAACATGAATATTATATTTGCCACTCTGTCTTTGATCGTAAACAATGTGTGCATCAAGTGTTTCTGGTTCTTCTTCCTCATTATTAGTACGCATACCTTTAACTTGCAGTGTTTCGGCACACAATAATAAAATTAATACCAGTTTTACAGCAGCCATTTTAGAGAAACAAAATCAAACCCTTTTGCTGCGCTTTACTTCTCAAGAATGTTTCACTCTTTACAGTTCAAATACGACTGATCAACTTCTAAACTGCAAAGGGCTTAGGTGCATCATGTATCTCATAGGTCTCATGTGAAAATCAAACAATATTAAAGATGGTCAATGTTTTTTGTAACAACATTCCTGTTTAGACCACATGCTTATCTTTCGATTAAAATTTTTCTCATACATACTTGTTAAGTTCGTTAGTATGATCTCCTTTTAACATCTTGTTCTCAAACCCGAGTTTGTAAGTATGTGCTAAAAGCAAATAATAACACAAATTATATGCCAGGAGTTAATGCAGTAACCATAACAAAATGTTTTTTTTTTTGTAATGTGTTAAATTCTCTTTAAACAAATTATTGAAAACGAGCACAGTTGTTTGTATTGTTTAAATAATTTAAATAGACTCCTTATAATCTTTAAAAAAGTTGAAGTTTAGTTCTAGTTGAGATCTTCATCAGTTCTAGTTCGGTTCCAGCTCAGTTCAGTTCTTGTTCCAGTTCAGTTCTTGTTCCAGTTCAGTTCTAGTTCAGTTCTAGTTCAGTTCTAGTTCAGTTCTAGTTCCGTTCTAGTTCAGTTCTAGTTCAGTTCTAGTTCAGTTCTAGTTCAGTTCTAGTTCAGTTCTAGTTCAGTTCTAGTTCAGTTCTAGTTCAGTTCTAGTTCAGTTCTAGTTCAGTTTTAGTTCAGTTCTAGTTCAGTTCTAGTTCCGTTCTAGTTCAGTTCTAGTTCAGTTCTAGTTCAGTTCTAGTTCAGTTCTAGTTCAGTTCTAGTTCAGTTCTAGTTCAGTTCTAGTTCAGTTCTAGTTCAGTTCTAGTTCAGTTCTAGTTCAGTTCTAGTTCAGTTCTAGTTCAGTTCTAGTTCAGTTCTAGTTCAGTTCTAGTTCAGTTCTAGTTCAGTTCTAGTTCAGTTCTAGTTCAGTTCTAGTTCAGTTCTAGTTCAGTTCTAGTTCAGTTCTAGTTCAGTTCTAGTTCAGTTCTAGTTCAGTTTTAGTTCAGTTCTAGTTCAGTTTTTTCAGTTCTAGTTCAGTTCTAGTTCAGTTCTAGTTCAGTTCTAGTTCAGTTCTAGTTCCGTTCTAGTTCAGTTCTAGTTCAGTTCTAGTTCAGTTCTAGTTCAGTTCTAGTTCAGTTCTAGTTCAGTTCTAGTTCAGTTCTAGTTCAGTTCTAGTTCAGTTCTAGTTCTCAGTTCTAGTTCAGTTCTAGTTCAGTTCTAGTTCAGTTCTAGTTCAGTTCTAGTTCAGTTCTAGTTCAGTTCTAGTTCAGTTCTAGTTCAGTTCTAGTTCAGTTCTAGTTCAGTTCTAGTTCAGTTCTAGTTCAGTTCTAGTTCAGTTCTAGTTCAGTTCTAGTTCAGTTCTAGTTCAGTTCTAGTTCAGTTCTAGTTCAGTTCTAGTTCAGTTCTAGTTCAGTTCTAGTTCAGTTCTAGTTCAGTTCTAGTTCAGTTCTAGTTCAGTTCTAGTTCAGTTCTAGTTCAGTTCTAGTTCAGTTCTAGTTCAGTTCTAGTTCAGTTCTAGTTCAGT
This sequence comes from Lucilia sericata, assembly GCF_015586225.1. Taxonomy (NCBI): domain Eukaryota; kingdom Metazoa; phylum Arthropoda; class Insecta; order Diptera; family Calliphoridae; genus Lucilia; species Lucilia sericata. The sequence continues at coordinate 227,069 of NW_023994336.1, read as the reverse complement.
TCTAGTAGTTCTAGTTCAGTTCTAGTTCAGTTCTAGTTCAGTTCTAGTTCAGTTCAGTTCTTTCAGTTCTAGTTCAGTTCTAGTTCAGTTCTAGTTCAGTTCTAGTTCAGTTCTAGTTCAGTTCTAGTTCAGTTCTAGTTCAGTTCTAGTTCAGTTCTAGTTCAGTTCTAGTTCAGTTCTAGTTCAGTTCTAGTTCAGTACTAGTTCAGTTCTAGTTCAGTTCTAGTTCAGTTCTAGTTCAGTTCTACTTCAGTTCTATTTCAGTTCTAGTTCAGTTCTAGTTCAGTTCTAGTTCAGTTCTAGTTCAGTTCTAATTCAGTTCTAGTTTAGTTCCATTTCAGTTCTAGTTCAGTTCTACATCAGTTCTAGTTCAGTTCTAGTTCAGTTCTAGTTCAGTTCTAGTTCAGTTCTAGTTCAGTTCTAGTTCAGTTCTAGTTCAGTTCTAGTTCAGTACTAGTTCAGTTCTAGTTCAGTTCTAGTTCAGTTCTAGTTCAGTTCTAGTTCAGTTCTAGTTCAGTTCTAGTTCAGTTCAAGTTCAGTTCTAGTTCAGTTCTATTTCAGTTCTAGTTCAGTTCTAGTTCAGTTCTAGTTCAGTTCTAGTTCAGTTCTAGTTCAGTTCTAGTTTAGTTCTAGTTCAGTTCTAGTTCAATTCTAGTTCAGTTTTATTTCAGTTCTAGTTTAGTTCTAGTTTAGTTCTAGTTCAGTTCTAGTTCACTTCTAGTTCAATTCTAGTTCAGTTTTATTTCAGTTCTAGTTATTTCTAGTTCAGCTCTAGTTCAGTTCTAGTTCATTGAAATTTTTTTCCGAACATTTTCTTTTTCGAATCGAATTGATTTTGAAATAAAGGTACGAAAACCTCCTTAATAATTGTAATTAGTATTTTCAAATGTTTGCTTTCTAACGGAACTCGAAACAGTCGATAAAACCGTTCACAGTTGAAGTTATCGTTTATCTTAATATCATTACTAACTAAATGTGTAAAAACGCCCTACAGCTGTTTATCGAAAAAAAAAACTAAAAAAAAATTCTGACATTTGGCGATGGTGGTTGTTTTTCTTTTTTATTGTTCAATAAAATATTTTAAGTTGAAGTTCTAGCATTACAATTGTACGCACTTATAAAAGAAAAAAAAAATTAATTTTATTAATTTTAAAGAAAATAATAGTGTTTAAATAAATAGATATACTAAATTAGTAGCATTCAGAACGGATGGAAAAGTTATTTTAAAACCTTCAAAATCAAACAAACTTGTTTTGATGAAAAAATAGCCTTTCAATTTTCCAATATGAATGTTAACGATAAAATGTATTACTTCAGCAAAGTATGGCTAATATTATTAGGGGTTTGTGTGCCCTTAATATTAGGCGAAAATACTTTAGTTACCACAGAGACTTCTGCAACATTACATGAACCCACACAAGATGTACATACTCCGGTTAATACACGTAATGCGGGTGATGGTGATTTGGCTGCATTATGTCCCAATATGGTGCGTTATGTTTTTGAAAGTGCCATGCCAAGGGATGAATTCAAAGCGGGTATCTTTGAGAAATATCCCTCTGCTGAGGAGACCGCCGCTGCCACCACCAATGGTGAAGTTGATCTTCGTTCTTGTGTGGAGGCTTGCTGTGAAAAGGGTAGAAATAATACTTGCAATATTGTTTTTATGTATAGACGCAAGTGTTATCATGTAAGATATGTTAGCAATGAATCTTGTCTACCCAAAGAGCGTAGAAGTATAAGCGAACGTATACAAATGGTATTGGTTAATCCGGTAAAGGCTACCCATGGCGATAAGGAGCAACAGTCTTGGTTGAGTTCACTTAAAGCCTCCAAAGCTTTAAATGAACTGGGTGCCTTGGAAGAAACAGATGAAAATATAAATTCTTTAAATTTCTGGAAACAGCCTCATAAGTTCCCTTATTTTACAAGAGGTGGAGCGGAAACAAATAACTATGATGAAGATGATTTTCCTTTGGCTGAGAAAAGAGTTAAACAATTACTTATGTCGGCACCTTTAGATGAAAATGAGGGTATTTTACCAGATGATTTAACCTACTACAGGGAAAATCTTTCACCCGATACCTCGGCAATACCCAATTATATAACCTGTAGTTTGGATATGACCTCGGGCAGTGAAAGCAGATGTCCCATAAATGAAGAATGCGCCCCAGTAAGGGTGGATGTGACCACAGGTATTTGCAAATGTAGAAGAGGTTTTGGGCGTAATCATTTAAGGGTTTGTGTACCCGATAATGTGGATTACAATTTACTGGATGAATCGGGCGCGGCTCATAATTTATTGCTGGAATCTTCTGCCTCCAATGAGGCCACCACACAGTTGAAATCTGAAGCTGAACCCACGCCAAAAACGGAAGCCAATAAGAAACTAATGGTATCAGTGGTCTCCAAGGAGGTGCGCTTACCAGAGAAAGAGGTAACTTTAGCAGCCTTTACCGTACCCGATGAGGAATCTAGTAATGTGAAATACAAATATCTATGGACGTTAATCAATCAGCCAAAAAGTCCCATGAATGGCACCATATCCGATCAGAGTCAATCAAAAGTAAAATTATCAAATCTTTCGGAAGGGTTGTATACCTTCAAAGTAACCGTCACTGGGGATGGTACCTATGGCGAGGCTATGGCCAATGTTACAGTATTGCCCGAGAAAAGGATTAATCGTGTGCCCCAAGTGATAATAACACCCAGTGAACAAACTATTAGGCAACCTACCACAAATGCTATTCTAGACGGCAGCACTAGTACAGATGATGATAAAATTGTTTCTTGGCATTGGGAAGTGGTTTCAGGACCCATAGGTTATCAGCCTAAATTGCCAGAAGTGAATACTTTACAATTGACAGATCTTACCTCGCCTGGCAATTACACTTTTAAGTTGACTGTTATGGATACAGATAATGTTACTAATTTCACCACAGCCACTATAACAGTTTTAAAAGGCACCGATTATCCTCCCGTAGCCAATGCGGGAGATGCTGTTATTTTGTATTTACCCAATAATAATGTTACCCTTAATGGTACCGCCAGTTCAGATGATCATGAAATTGTGGCCTGGGAATGGACCAAAGATGCTAGTGATGAAGCTAAGGCGGTGGATATGCAAAATACTAGAACACCCTATGTACAACTCTCTAATTTGGAGGAGGGCATGTATACATTTGTTTTAAAGGTAACAGACGGCAGTGGCCAGTCGAGTACGGCAAAAGTTCACGTTTTCGTTAAACCACCAACCAACTCACCGCCCATAGCAGTAGCAGGAGCAAATATGGTAATTAGAAGAGATAATTTAAAGGGATTATTTAATTTTTCTATTAATGGTGTTATTTAGACAATAAATTTACCTACAAATTGGATCGTATTAAATGGTTCCGGTTCCACAGATGATATTGGCATTAAAACCTATCAATGGAAGGAAATATCTGGCCCTAATAAGGCGGTTATAAATAAATCAAATGAAACGGTATGTTTTTAGTCTGAAGGTTATAATTTTGAGCCAATAAAAAAGGAATTATTTCTGAAACTTAATTTTAGATTGCCAATGCTACTGGTCTCACACTGGGCTTATATGAATTTGAGTTGACAGTAGCCGATGAAAGTAACAATACTGCCTCGGATAGTATGTGGCTAAAAGTGGTGCAAGAGAAAAATTCACCACCTATAGCTAATGCTGGTGGTGATCAAAGTATTACGCTACCGGTAACAGCAATATATTTTAATGGTAATCTATCATCTGATGATTTGGGTGTTGTTAAATATAAATGGACTAGAGAAGATGCCAGTCTGGCAGCAGGACAAATTGTAGCCAATACTGATAATCAACCTGTTATGATAGTAAGTACTCAACTCAAGCTTTTAAAAACAGTTTTTAAACTGATACATCTTTCTTCAAGCTTACAAATCTTGTATCGGGTCGTTATGTCTTTAAATTAACTGTCAGTGATGAACAGGGTTTAACCAGTTCGGATACAGCAAGTGTATTTGTACATCCCGATCCTATGTTGCTGAATCTAGTGCAATTAACACTGCCTACGAATATTTCAATGTTGACACATTCCGCTTTAAATACGATAGTACAAAAAATTGGTTTACTCTTAGGAGACTTGAAGATACAAGTACGGGAATTACAGCATGATACCAGAACAAATGCTGCTATATTGATATTCTATGTGGAGGTAGGAACATATTGTTAAAATTTTCATTAAATAAAGTATTAAATATATGGATTAACAGCTGGAAAATGGTGAGGAAAGACGTCCCATGGATGGTTTGGCCATAGAGCATTTACTCAAGGATAAACTACAAAGAGATGCCTCTATTTTGGGTACCGTGTTTGCTGATGTGCGTACGGTAGTATGTCAAAATAAATGTTCTGGACATGGTGTTTGTAATGACGATACCAGAGCCTGTTTCTGTGAAGCCTTTTGGATGCCTTCATTTGGTTACTTTTGGGGTTTTGAAGAAGCTAATTGTGGTAGGACATAATATAAATATATAATTTAGAATTCACTAATAACAATATATTTGTAGATTGGTCAGTTCTATATG
>NW_023994336.1:185000-212500 GCF_015586225.1 Lucilia sericata | reverse complement strand
AGTCTAGACTATAGTCTAGACTATAGTATAGTCTATAGTCTAGTCTATAGTCTAGTCTATAGTATAGACTCTAGTCTAGACTATAGTCTAGACTATAGTCTAGTCTATAGTCTAGTCTATAGTCTAGTCTATAGTCTAGTCTATAGTCTAGTCTATAGTCTAGTCTATAGTCTAGTCTATAGTCTAGTCTATAGTCTAGTCTATAGTAGTCTATCTAGTCTATAGTCTAGTCTATAGTCTAGTCTATAGTCTAGTCTATAGTCTAGTCTATAGTCTAGTCTATAGTCTAGTCTATAGTCTAGTCTATAGTCTAGTCTATAGTCTAGTCTATAGTCTAGTCTATAGTCTAGTCTATAGTCTAGTCTATAGTCTAGTCTATAGTCTAGTCTATAGTCTAGTCTATAGTCTAGTCTATAGTCTAGGTCTATAGTCTAGTCTATAGTCTAGTCTATAGTCTAGTCTATAGTCTAGTCTATAGTCTAGTCTATAGTCTAGTCTATAGTCTAGTCTATAGTCTAGTCTATAGTCTAGTCTATAGTCTAGTCTATAGTCTAGTCTATAGTCTAGTCTATAGTCTAGTCTATAGTCTAGTCTATAGTCTAGTCTATAGTCTAGTCTATAGTCTAGTCTATAGTCTAGTCTATAGTCTAGTCTATAGTCTAGTCTATAGTCTAGTCTATAGTCTAGTCTATAGTCTAGTCTATAGTCTAGTCTATAGTCTAGTCTATAGTCTAGTCTATAGTCTAGTCTATAGTCTAGTCTATAGTCTAGTCTATAGTCTAGTCTCGTATAGTCTATAGTCTAGTCTATAGTCTAGTCTATAGTCTAGTCTATAGTCTAGTCTATAGTCTAGTCTATAGTCTAGTCTATAGTCTAGTCTATAGTCTAGTCTATAGTCTAGTCTATAGTCTAGTCTATAGTCTAGTCTATAGTCGTCTATAGTCTATAGTCTATCTAGTCTATAGTCTAGTCTATAGTCTAGTCTATAGTCTAGTCTATAGTCTAGTCTAGTCTAGTAGTCTAGTCTATAGTCTAGTCTATAGTCTAGTCTATAGTCTAGTCTATAGTCTAGTCTATAGTCTAGTCTATAGTCTAGTCTAGTCTAGTCTATAGTCTAGTCTATAGTCTAGTCTATAGTCTAGTCTATAGTCTAGTCTATCAAATGTCTAATTGGCAATAGTGGTCAAAACCAAATCCGAGAATTATAGGATTCTATGACAACTCCGAATATTAAAAGTAAAATTTCTGAAATGAACTTTGAAACGGGAACTTATTCCCTTAAATACTTTTAACACTCACTGTCACTGTCTATTTTGTAATTGGATTTTTTGTTTACAATTTTATTGGAAATTGAATAATATTCTTCGTACAATGACTGATGTACATGCGAGTATTGCAAATGAAGAACATGCGCCTAATATACATCCAGCTAATTTTGATCCTTTAAAAACTGTAATTGCCACTAGTGTTGAAAAAGCCCATAACGAAGAACACAAATGGAAAATAAAACAAATTACGCTTTCGAAGACCAAAAAATCAACAAAAATGTGGTAGTTGTCCGGAACGTCATACGAATGTTAAAAGTTCGGTTTATGTGCAAGATTCCGATTCGACTGAAATAGATTCCTCAACTGATGAAGAAGAACGTTGGAAGGATGTGGCAAGGGCAGCAGAAATACCAGCCGATTACTATAATATACAGAAGTTGGTGAAGTATATTAAAGCGGGCAATCAGACGGCTACAATTGTTTCGTTATGCTGTCTGCAGGATTACGATTTGACCACACAAATCAATCAATTTGCTATACAAGATATTGGGGGTCTAGAGGTTTTGGTGAATATATTGGAATGTAATGATGCTAAATGTCGACTGGGAGCATTAACTGTCATGGCGGATATTTCTCTAAATATTGATATACGTAAAACTATAGTGGATTTGGATGGTATTCCTCTTATCATTGATATTTTGAATTCCTCCATGAAGGACTTAAAAACTGTAGCCGCTGAGACTTTGGCTAATGTGGCGAAGGTTAGATTGGCTCGTAAATATGTACGCACTTGTGGTGGCATACCAAAGTTGGTGGATCTATTAGATGTTAAATTGCAGTAAGTTTAAATTTACTTTCTGGGCTTTAAACTTGTTTTTAATTGCGTCTGTTTTTAAGTATTTTACAAACTCCACGAGAAGAATTGACTAGCGAAGAAATCGAACAACTTAATATGGCTCTGGCAGGAGCTAAAGCCTTATGGTCTTTATCCGATTCTAAACATAATAAAGAACTAATGCGTAAAAGTGGTATTGTTCCTCTGATGGCACGTTTATTGAAATCTTGTCATATAGATGTGGTCATACCGATAATGGGTACAATACAGAAATGTGCCTCACAGGTAAATTGCTAGAGAGTTTTAATAAAACTTCCAAATTGTAGTGAAATTTATTTTATTTTCTTATACAGCCAAAGTTCCAATTGGCCATAACCACCGAAGGTATGATTGCCGATATAGTTAATCATTTAAGTTCCAGTAATTTGGATTTAAAAATGGAAGGCAGTACAGCTCTATATAAATGCGCGTTTGATCAGGTTACTAGGGATTTGGTGCGTGAAGCTGGTGGCTTAGAACCTTTGGTGGCCATTATTAAGGATAAAACTGTACGCGACAATAAACCTTTGTTAATAGGAGCCACTGGAGCCATTTGGATGTGTGCTATATCGGAAGATAATGTTAAAAAGTTTGATCAATTGCGCACAGTCAATCATTTGATTTCTTTACTAAATGATGAATCCGACACCGTTTTAACTAATGTGGCTGGAGCTATAGCGGAATGTGTTAGATTTCAAAATAATCGCGATGTTTTGCGCAATTCCAATGGTTTACCGGCTTTGGTCTCCTTGCTGAACTCTTCTCACGCCCCCTTATTGGAAAATCTAGCTAAAGCCTTAAAAGAATGTGCCGAAGATATGGAAAGTATGCATATATTGGAAGAATTGGATGCTGTACGTTTGATATGGTCTTTACTGAAGAATTCTAATACCCGTGTCCAAGCTTATGCTGCCTATGCTATTTGTCCTTGTGTTCAAAATGCCAATGAATCGGGGGAATTGGTGCGCAGCTTAGTGGGTGCCATGGAATTGGTGGTAGGTCTATTGAAATCTAAGGATATTTTAGTATTATCAGCAGTATGTGCTGCTATAGCTACTATAGCAAAAGATAGCACCAATTTGGCGATTTTAACCGATCTTAAAGTTATATACAAATTGGCGGGATTAGGTAAGCTCAATAATAATAAAAATACTACAATTAATACTAAAAACAATTTCGGTTTATAATAGTTAATACCACGGAAGATTTATTGCGTAAAAATTTGGCTGCTGCTATAGCTAGTTGTGCTACTTTTGGTAATAATACCCAGGAATTGGGACGTTTAAGAACCGTTACTCCCATTGTCTCCTATATGACTAGTGATGATCCCGAAGTTCATCGTACCACAGCCATGGCTTTGGAAAAATTATCTATGGATCCACAAAATTGTATTACTATGCATCAGGTATTTAAAAAAAATATATATTTATGAGTTATTATTTTGAAACGATTTTTGTAATTATAGAGTGGTGTTGTTCCCTTTCTTTTGGAATGTGTGGGTTCTACCAATAAAGAATTACAATTGGCGGCTGCTGGTTGTTTGCGCAACATACGTGAATTGGCTTTGAGAGCGGAGGAGTATTTACTCAAAATTGATGAAGATTAATGGAGGGGGGAAAAAATGTGCAAAACATGAGTCCAACCAAAATTTTAATTTAGCTGTCCTATAGTTTGTGCTTAGTCTGGCCTATAGTGTAGATTATAGACTGGACTATAGTTTAGTCTGTAGTCTATTTTACAGTCTAGTCTATAGTCTATTTTACAGTCTAGTCTATAGTCTATTTTATAGTCTAGTGTATAGTTGATAGTTTAGTCTATTGTCGACACTCAAGTATAGTCTATAGTCAATGTAGACTATACTGTAGTTCAGACGTTAGATCATAGTCTAGTCTACAGATTAGTCTATAGACTAGTATATAGCCTGCACAGTAGTCTAGTCTATTGTCAATAGTCTGGGCTATATTCTTGCCTAGTCTATAGTCTGAACTATAGTTTACAGACTAAACTGGACTATTGTCTAGTCTATAGACAGGGCAAAAGTCTATAATCTGGACTATAGGTGGTTCAGACCATAGTCCGAACTATAGTATACTTGTCTATAGGCTATGGTTTCAATTGTAGTCTCGCCTATAGCATATTCTATATACTAGTCAGTAGTTTTGCAACATTCTCGTATAAAAAAATACTTTGCACAAAAAATATTTATTTAGCTAGTATATAAAATATGAATTTTACTAAATTACATAAATAAATTCTTTGCATATATTCGGTATAAATTACAAAAAAAGCATTTAATTATTATTTTTTTAGTTTAAATTTAAATTAATAACTAGCATTACTACCTCGTGTAGAAATACTCATGCGTCTCTCTACACGATTCGTATGAGGTAATCGACAATCCGGTGGGGGATAACGCCATCTTCGAGGTCGTGACAATAATGTGCCATCGGTAGAGGCACGACTACGAAATGGTGTTTCTAGTTCACTGCTAGAACTTCTTAAACTACTGCAACTAATCTCATCAGTGGATTCGGAATGATCGTTCTCTTCTAAACACGCAGTACCAATGACTAAAAATGATCTTCTAGTTTCATTAGCCAAATAAGCTGTGTCGTAAAAGGAACATCCTGAGTCGGGACTTAGGGATTCATTTTGTACATCACTAGTAGAACGTTTTAGTTTGGGAAACTTACTAAATACACGCCAAAAGCGAAAAACATCTCGAAATACTGATTGTACCTTAATTAAAAAGAAAAGAAGTCAACGCTTAGTCTTATAAGATTTTTATTTTTAGTTGCACCCACTTGTTCCACACTTTCTCGTACGGAAATTTCATGAAACAGGCACAGCTTAATTCTTTAAACCTTCGCTGACCCTCCTCCAGTGTTACCATTCTATCGCCTATTTGATCGGTTTTGTTGCCCACTAATATAACCGGCACCTCTGCCATACAGTCTTTACTATTGGAACCCAATTTTCGTCTACGCTTATTGTAATTGATTAAAAATTTCAAACGATTACACTCGTCAAAACTACATTTATCCGTTACGGAATACATGAGTATAAAGGCATCTGCCCAACGTATATTAGATTCCAAATTAACACAATCGGCTTCCTGAAACAGTAGTAAGTAAGTAAGTAGTAAGTAATTTATTTCAAAGGTTATAGCAAATCTTGCAATGAACTCACATTTGGTTGTCCCGTTGCATCCAAAATATCAAAATGTACATAATCATTATCTAAGGAGGTATTGAATGTATAAATTTTCTCTAAATTGGGATCATATTCTCCGATATAGCGTCGTGTTATGAAACGCACTACCATTGCCGTTTTACCCACACCACTTTGCCCTAGGACCATAACTTTTAGGGATTTTGGTTTGGTATGTATACCAAGTTTAGCCAGTGAGGATTTTGGCGATGTTTGTGTTCATTGGGCAGGATAACTGTAATAAAAAAAATTGGTATTTAATTAAAAGTTTCTATAGTCTATAGTCTAGTCTATAGTCCTGGTCTATAGTCTAGTCTATAGTCTGGTCTATAGTCTAGTCTATAGTCCTAGTCTATAGTCTAGTCTATAGTCTAGTCTATAGTCTAGTCTATAGTCTGTCTATAGTCTAGTCTATAGTCTAGTCTATAGTCTAGTCTATAGTCTAGTCTATAGTCTAGTCTATAGTCTAGTCTATAGTCTAGTCTATAGTCTAGTCTATAGTCTAGTCCTAGTCAGTCTAGTCTATAGTCTAGTCTATAGTCTAGTCTATAGTCTAGTCTATAGTCTACTAGTCTATAGTCTAGTCTATAGTCAGTCTATAGTCTAGTCTTAGTCTAGTCTACGGTCTAGTCTATAGGGTCTAGTCTAGTCTATAGTCTAGTCTAGTCTAGTCTATAGTCTAGTCTATAGTCTAGTCTATAGTCTAGTCTATAGTCTAGTCTATAGTCTAGTCTATAGTCTAGTCTATAGTCTAGTCTATAGTCTAGTCTATAGTCTAGTCTATAGTCTAGTCTATAGTCTAGTCTATAGTCTAGTCTATAGTCTAGTCTATAGTCTAGTCTATAGTCTAGTCTATAGTCTAGTCTATAGTCTAGTCTATAGTCTAGTCTATAGTCTAGTCTATAGTCTAGTCTATAGTCTAGTCTATAGTCTAGTCTATAGTCTAGTCTATACTCTAGTGTATAGTTTAGTCTATTGTCTCATCTATAATCTGGACTATAGTCTAGTCTATAGTCCAGTCTATAGTCTAGTCTATAGTCCAGTCTATAGTCTAGTCTATAGTCTAGTCTATAGTCTAGTCTATAGTCTAGTCTATAGTCTAGTCTAGTCTATAGTCCAGTCTATAGTCTAGTCTATAGTCTAGTCTATAGTCTAGTCTATAGTCTAGTCTATAGTCCAGTCTATAGTCTAGTCTATAGTCTAGTCTATAGTCTAGTCTATAGTCTAGTCTATAGTCTAGTCTATAGTCTAGTCTATAGTCTAGTCTATAGTCTAGTCTAGTCTATAGTACAGTCTATAGTCTAGTCTATAGTCTAGTCTATAGTCTAGTCTATAGTCTAGTCTATAGTCCAGTCTATAGTCTAGTCTATAGTCTAGTCTATAGTCTAGTCTATAGTCTAGTCTATAGTCTAGTCTATAGTCTAGTCTATAGTCTAGTCTATAGTCTAGTCTATAGTCTAGTCTATAGTCTAGTCTATAGTCTAGTCTATAGTCTAGTCTATAGTCTAGTCTATAGTCTAGTCTATAGTCTAGTCTATAGTCTAGTCTATAGTCTAGTCTATAGTCTAGTCTATAGTCTAGTCTATAGTCTAGTCTATAGTCTAGTCTATAGTCTAGTCTATAGTCTAGTCTATAGTCTAGTCTATAGTCTAGTCTATAGTGTAGTCTATAGTTAGTCTATTGTCTAGTCTATAGTCTAGTCTATAGTCTAGTCTATAGTCTAGTCTATAGTCTAGTCTATAGTCTAGTCTATAGTCTAGTCTATAGTCTAGTCTATAGTCTAGTCTATAGTCTAGTCTATAGTCTAGTCTATAGTCTAGTCTATAGTCTAGTCTATAGTCTAGTCTATAGTCTAGTCTATAGTCTAGTCTATAGTCTAGTCTATAGTCTAGTCTATAGTCTAGTCTATAGTCTAGTCTATAGTCTAGTCTATAGTCTAGTCTATAGTCTAGTCTATAGTCTAGTCTATAGTCTAGTCTATAGTCTAGTCTATAGTCTAGTCTATAGTCTAGTCTATGGTCTAGTCTATAGTCTAGTCTATAGTCTAGTCTATAGTCTAGACTAATTCGAAATTTCAATAACACTTGGAACTTTAACGTAAAATCCAATTATTAAAAAAAAATATTTCCAAGAAAATTTTTTTCATGAAAAGAAAACAATTTTCCCAAAAACATCCTGAAACAATTGTACACTTCAACAACAAAAATAATAACAATCACTCTTATCAAATCCCTCATAAATAGATTTAGTCACGGCCGGATAACCATCCTCCCCAAAATACCTGTTGTAGCAAATTTTCCAAATTTAATGCCAATTAAAGGACCAACAGTAGCTGTGTGTATCAAGTTTTATACATCTTACATAAGTAATAAGTGAAAAGAAAATATTACGCATAAATATTCCTGACCAAAACGAAAACAAAAAGTCTCACAGTCAATTGTTTTGTGATTTTTGTCACTTTAAGTGTGTAAAGTGTTTTTTTTTTTTTTTTTTTTTGTCGAAATTCATAGTTATTTAGTTACGTCTGTCTGTCAGATAGGTATCTAAGCGATGACATTTTTATGTGCGCGCAATTTTTATTTCAGCTTTAACAATCGTTCTTACATACTTACGTACGAAACATACATATTCATAAACGTTTCATTGGAATTTTAATAACAAAACACACTAGTAATCCCTCAGGAATGTTTTCATAAGAAAAGACATTATCGTCGTTGGTTGTCTATTATTTGAAAGTGACAAAATGTGCCAACATTTGTCGCATTTTACAAGAGTACATTAGGGTAATAAGAAGAACACTGGTAGAAGCTTTTTAAAAGTCCGGATGGAAAATATCAAAGAGAGCAATCAAAACAAGTCATAATGTTTCTTCATAAATGGACCTAGTTGTACTTGGAAAAAGTCTACATTTCTTCTGCCCTTCAGTCATGTTTTAATCAAAAACATCGACAACTAACTTCATTTTGACTCGATACTAATCGAGGTCATCCTAATGTACCCAACCTTCGTACATATTACGTACTTAGATATGGATAATATTCATAAAAGCAACGTAATACAAAACAAAAGTAAAGAAACAATAATAATAAAATAAACAAATGTGTATTAAAGGTAAATAATACGAATAAATATGTGAAATGTAACAGCAAAGGTCATGGGAATTAAGGCACCTGTCTTCTAATTAAATAACGGACCTAAAAGGTACGATAATGACAGACAAAAGCTTTCATAGTTGTTTAATCGTAATTGGAATAGTACACGAAAAGAAAACTCATCCAATAATTGTTTCTATTAATTACTCTAAAAGTTTATACCTGAAAAATTCCAAATAATTCAGAAGTTTAAAGAAGTAAATTCGATTTCTTTTTAGAGTTTTCGCTTTAAATTTGAAATTTAACTAGATATTTGAATAGACTGGTCCAGAGTCCTGACTAGAGATTCGACTGCAGTCCAGACTGTAGTTAGATTTTAGTCCAGACTATAGACCTGGCTATGGGCCTGATTATAGTCCAGACTATAGACTTGTCTATAGTCCAGAATATAAACTAGGCTATAGTCCAGATTATAGACTAGACTATAAAATAGACTACAGACCAGACTAATAACTATACAATAGTCCAGACAATATACAAGACTATAGTCCAGACTATAGACTAGAATATAGTTCAAACTATAGACTAGACTGTAGACCAGACTATAGTCCAGACTATAGACTAGAATATAGTTCAAACTATAGACTAGACTGTAGACAGACTATAGTCCAGACAAAAGACCTGACTGTAAACCAGACCATAGACTATAAACCAGACTTACGACTATACAGTAGTCCAGACTATAGTCCACATTGTATAGTGGACTATAGACTAGAAAATAATCCAGACTATACTATAGTTCAGGCTATAGTCCAGACTATTGTCCAGACTATAGACTAGATTACAGTTCTGTCTATAGACTAGAATATAGTCCAGACAGTATAGTAGACTATAGACTAGACAAACTATGGACTATACTATAGTCCTGACTATACACTAAACTATAGTACAGACTATAGAGTAGACCATAGATTATAGAGTAGACTATAGATTAGAAAACATTCCAGACTACAGACAGGACTAAAGTCCAGACTATGTACTCGACTAAAGTCCAGACTATGGACTCGTCTATAAACTTGACAATAGTCAAAAGTATAGTCCAGACTATAGATTAGACTATAGACCATACTATAGACCTCACTACATATTATAGTACAGATAATAAACCAGACTATAGATCGGACTCTACATTGAATAGACTTCAAAATCTAGAAATTCAAATATTTAAAATAAATTCAGATTTTCACTAAATATTAATATTTTCACCTCGAATTCGTATTTTCAAACAAATTAATAATTACAAATCATTGAATGCCTTATTGCAGCAACATGATAAATCACACCATTTCGCCTTATATATATATTTTTTTTTGGTAATTTTAATCTTTTTCTTTTCTAAACCAAAAATATATAATTTTTTTTTTTAATTTTTTTTTAACATTAACAAGTTATTGCAAAAAGCCCTTTAAGTTATATTCCATAATATTTTTAAATTTTTATCAAAAAAAATCTTTTGTTGTTTCTTTAATTATCCAAAAAAAAACCAGTAATTATACAAAAATTTCACATTTTTTACAAGTGTGTAGTTATGTATATATATAAGTACGTACTTCAATATAAACATTGAACCACCATTCACAATTCACAAACACTTTATGTACTAATAGATCATTTATTTTGTCAATAACAATTTGCCCAACTTACAATGTCTTCTATGATATCACACATTTAGTTTAATGTTTTGTTTTTTTTTAATAATTTTATTTATTTCTATTTATGTATCAATTTCTATTTGTTTTTTAATCCATTAATTTGTAACACTTTCTTGTTCTTTGTTTACGTCGTTATTATTATTAAATAATTCGAATTATTAATGTTATAAAATTTGTATCAATGAGAGTTAGCGTAAACTTAAGTATCTTCCGTTCAATAGCTATGCTTGTTAGTGATTAATGTTAAATAAATCATCGTTTTTGTTTATATAAACAACACTCAGACGCAAAAAAAAAAAGATGTAGCAGCAATAAACAACATCTACAACAGTTAAGGCAACAACGTACGAACAGTCGGGCCAACCACTTAACACACTACTACCATGCAAACCCAGTGAACAATAATTTTAGGTGTTTTAACTAATTTGTCCAGACTATTTTTACTATAGACAAAACTATTGTCCACGCTATAGACTAGACCATAGACTAGACTATAGACTAGACTATAGACTAGACTATAGACTAGACTATAGACTAGACTATAGACTAGACTATAGACTAGACTATAGACTAGACTATAGACTAGACTATAGACTAGACTATAGACTAGACTATAGACTAGACTATAGACTAGACTATAGACTAGACTATAGACTAGACTATAGACTAGACTATAGACTAGACTATAGACTAGACTATAGACTAGACTATAGACTAGACTATAGACTAGACTATAGACTAGACTATAGACTAGACTATACTAGACTATAGACTAGACTATAGACTAGACTATAGACTAGACTATAGACTAGACTATAGACTAGACTATAGACTAGACTATAGACTAGACTATAGACTAGACTATAGACTAGACATAGACTAGACTATAGACTAGACTATAGACTAGACTATAGACTAGACTATAGACTAGACTATAGACTAGACTATAGACTAGACTATAGACTAGACTAGACTATAGACTAGACTATAGACTAGACTATAGACTAGACTATAGACTAGACTATAGACTAGACTATAGACTAGACTATAGACTAGACTATAGACTAGACTATAGACTAGACTATAGACTAGACTATAGACTAGACTATAGACTAGACTATAGACTAGACTATAGACTAGACTATAGACTAGACTATAGACTAGACTATAGACTAGACTATAGACTAGACTATAGACTAGACTATAGACTATAGACTAGACTATAGACTAGACCATAGACTAGACTATAGACTAGACTATAGACTAGACTATAGACTAGACTATAGACTAGACTATAGACTAGACTATAGACTAGACTATAGACTAGACTATAGACTAGACTATAGACTAGACTATAGACTAGACTATAGACTAGACTATAGACTAGACTATAGACTAGACTATAGACTAGACTATAGACTAGACTATAGACTAGACTAGACTAGACTATAGACTAGACTAGACTATAGACTAGACTAGACTAGACTAGACTATAGACTAGACTATAGACTAGACCATAGACTAGACTATAGACTAGACTATAGACTAGACTATAGACTAGACTATAGACTAGACTATAGACTAGACTATAGACTAGACTATAGACTAGACTATAGACTAGACTATAGACTAGACTATAGACTAGACTATAGACTAGACTATAGACTAGACTATAGACTAGACTATAGACTAGACTATAGACTAGACTATAGACTAGACTATACTAGACTAGACTAGACTATAGACTAGACTATAGACTAGACTATAGACTAGACTAGACTATAGACTAGACTATAGACTAGACTATAGACTAGACTATAGACTAGACTATAGACTAGACTATAGACTAGACTATAGACTAGACTATAGACTAGACTATAGACTAGACTATAGACTAGACTATAGACTAGACTATAGACTAGACTAGACTAGACTATAGACTAGACTATAGACTAGACTATAGACTAGACTAGACTATAGACTAGACTATAGACTAGACTATAGACTAGACTATAGACTAGACTATAGACTAGACTATAGACTAGACTATAGACTAGACTATAGACTAGACTATAGACTAGACTATAGACTAGACTATAGACTAGACTATAGACTAGACTATAGACTAGACTATAGACTAGACTATAGACTAGACTATAGACTAGACTATAGACTAGACTAGACTAGACTAGACTAGACTATAGACTAGACTATAGACTAGACTATAGACTAGACTATAGACTAGACTATAGACTAGACTAGACTATAGACTAGACTATAGACTAGACTATAGACTAGACTATAGACTAGACCATAGACTAGACTATAGACTAGACTATAGACTAGACTATAGACTAGACTATAGACTAGACTATAGACTAGACTATAGACTAGACTATAGACTAGACTATAGACTAGACTATAGACTAGACTATAGACTAGACTATAGACTAGACTATAGACTAGACTATAGACTAGACTATAGACTAGACTATAGACTAGACTATAGACTAGACTATAGACTAGACTATAGACTAGACTATAGACTAGACTATAGACTAGACTATAGACTAGACTATAGACTAGACTATAGACTAGACTATAGACTAGACTATAGACTAGACTATAGACTAGACTATAGACTAGACTATAGACTAGACTATAGACTAGACTATAGACTAGACTATAGACTAGACTATAGACTAGACTATAGACTAGACTATAGACTAGACTATAGACTAGACTATAGACTAGACTATAGACGACTATAGACTAGACTATAGACTAGACTATAGACTAGACTATAGACTAGACTATAGACTAGACCATAGACTAGACTATAGACTAGACTATAGACTATACTATAGACTAGACTATAGACTAGACTATAGACTATACTATAGACTAGACTATAGACTAGACTATAGACTAGACTATAGACTAGACTATAGACTAGACTATAGACTAGACTATAGACTAGACTATAGACTATACTATAGACTAGACTATAGACTAGACTATAGACTAGACTATAGACTAGACTATAGACTAGACTATAGACTAGACTATAGACTAGACTATAGACTAGACTATAGACTAGACTATAGACTAGACTATAGACTAGACTAGACTATAGACTAGACTAGACTATAGACTAGACTAGACTATAGACTAGACTAGACTATAGACTAGACTATAGACTAGACTATAGACTAGACTATAGACTAGACTATAGACTAGACTATAGACTAGACTATAGACTAGACTATAGACTAGACTATAGACTAGACTATAGACTAGACTATAGACTAGACTATAGACTAGACTATAGACTAGACTATAGACTAGACTATAGACTAAACTATAGACTAGACTATAGACTAGACTATAGACTAGACTATAGACTAGACTATAGACTAGACTATAGACTAGACTATAGACTAGACTAGACTATAGACTAGACTAGACTAGACTAGACTAGACTATAGACTAGACTAGACTATAGACTATAGACTAGACTAGATAGACTAGACTAGACTAGACTATAGACTAGACTAGACTATAGACTAGACTAGACTATAGACTAGACTATAGACTAGACTATAGACTAGACTAGACTATAGACTAGACTATAGACTAGACTATAGACTAGACTAGACTATAGACTAGACTAGACTATAGACTAGACTATAGACTAGACTATAGACTAGACTATAGACTAGACTATAGACTAGACTATAGACTAGACTATAGACTAGACTATAGACTAGACTATAGACTAGACTATAGACTAGACTATAGACTAGACTATAGACTAGACTATAGACTAGACTATAGACTAGACTATAGACTAGACTATAGACTAGACTATAGGCTAGACTATAGACTAGACTATAGACTAGACTAGACTATAGACTAGACTATAGACTAGACTATAGACTAGACTAGACTATAGACTAGACTATAGACTAGACTAGACTATAGACTAGACTATAGACTAGGCTAGACTAGACTATAGACTAGACTAGACCATATACTAGACTAGACTATAGACTAGACTAGACTATAGACTAGACTAGACTATAGACTATAGACTAGACTAGACTATAGACTAGACTATAGACTAGACTAGACTAGACTAGACTAGACTAGACTATAGACTAGACTAGACTAGACTAGACTAGATTAGACTAGTCTAGACTAGACTAGACTAGACTATAGACTAGACTAGACTATAGACTAGACTATAGACTAGACTATAGACTAGACTATAGACTAGACTATAGACTAGACTAGACTAGACTATAGACTAGACTATAGACTAGACTATAGACTAGACTATAGACTAGACTATAGACTAGACTATAGACTAGACTATAGACTAGACTATAGACTAGACTATAGACTAGACTATAGACTAGACTATAGACTAGACTATAGACTAGACTATAGACTAGACTATAGACTAGACTATAGACTAGACTATAGACTAGACTATAGACTAGACTATAGACTAGACTATAGACTAGACTATAGACTAGACTATAGACTAGACTATAGACTAGACTATAGACTAGACTATAGACTAGACTATAGACTAGACTATAGACTAGACTATAGACTAGACTATAGACTAGACTATAGACTAGACTATAGACTAGACTATAGACTAGACTATAGACTAGACTATAGACTAGACTATAGACTAGACTATAGACTAGACTATAGACTAGACTATAGACTAGACTATAGACTAGACTATAGACTAGACTATAGACTAGACTATAGACTAGACTATAGACTAGACTATAGACTAGACTATAGACTAGACTATAGACTAGACTATAGACTAGACTATAGACTAGACTATAGACTAGACTATAGACTAGACTATAGACTAGACTATAGACTAGACTAGACTATAGACTAGACTATAGACTAGACTATAGACTAGACTATAGACTAGACTATAGACTAGACTATAGACTAGACTATAGACTAGACTATAGACTAGACTATAGACTAGACTATAGACTAGACTATAGACTAGACTATACACTAGACTATAGACTAGACTATAGACTAGACTATAGACTAGACTATAGACTAGACTATAGACTAGACTATAGACTAGACTATAGACTAGACTATAGACTAGACTATAGACTAGACTATAGACTAGACTATAGACTAGACTATAGACTAGACTATAGACTAGACTATAGACTAGACTATAGACTAGACTATAGACTAGACTATAGACTAGACTATAGACTAGACTATATACTAGACTGTAGACTACATTATAGCCTAGACTATAGTTCAGACTATAGACTAGACTATTGTACAGACTATAGACTAGCCTTTAGACTACACAAAACTATAGTATAAGTACGTTATAGTCCTGTCGGTAAGATTGCTAATTAATGTAAGAAAAGCTTCAAACTGCTATAGTGATAACTATATAATTGAACAAAAGACATTTCTTTCATTTTCAGCTTTCACTTCGAATTCTCGTAAAAAATTTCAAAATTCTTCGGATGGTATGAGTAATAACTACTGACTACGATATTTAAACATCACTCATACAACCCGTAACTATAAAATTAGCAAAATCAAGTCAACACAAAGATAGAGCTACAGGTGGTATGAGTTATTTTTAACTCAAGTAAAATCAAGATGAAATCATTTATCAAATTCTAAAATTTCTTAAAAAATTAAAAATTTGCTGGGTAACTTACATATTCTGCACCCACCCACACACACACTCATACAAACATATGAAAGTTCCTCTATCGGAACTTATCTACAACTTAATAATCGTATAATACGAACATGTACATCAATCCACATACATAGATATATAGATTTGTTAATATAACGAAATAAAGTCTAGTAACTAGAATTAAAATCATCGCAATAATACTCGTATGAGAGAAATAGCCGAAACCACAAACAGAATGCAAATGTACGTACACATGTATGTAGGTATGTAGATGTGTATGGGTACCAATAATGTATTATTTATTTTATTTTAGTTTTAAAGCTTCAGGGCCAATGTTGTTGCGTGGTTAAAAACAAAAGTGTTCGCAAAAAAATGCAATTAACTGTGTTATAGACTACAACATTGTCGAATCAAATATACACTCCCACATAAATAGATCGGCATTTTTTACATGCTATTAATAGTTTATCTAAAATGTTTTATTTTAGTTAACATTTTGCTATCTCTTGGATAAGTGAAAAAAAATCATAAAATTATTGCTGCAAACTCATATAATTCCAAATTTAATTTGTATCATAAATTGAGATCATTATTTTTTTTTATATTGTGCTCCAACGGAATGACAAACTGATACTTATAGAATTATGTGTACAGAATACTTGTTGTATGTAGTACCCTTGTCTAAGTTGAGGGTGGTGGGTTGGTATATTATTTATTCCTACATTTCACATTAGTAATGTGTCAATGTGTACGCATCGAACACTTGTTGTGTGTTAAAACTCAAGTGGTTTTTTATTGTTTTATTATTGGTAGAGTAGGTAAATCACAAGGATTTCTAACCGTATTGTATGTAGTATACATGGATGATGGTTTTACTTATGTTGCAGCAACAAAGTTTTTCATTAAAAGCAACAAGTTATTGTTGAAATTTAAGTTATTTTGCCCATCATTTGTGACAGGGGTAAACATATACCCTTGTACTATATGTATGTATATGTATGTAAATATCTTCCTGTAATAATTTGCATAAAATATTTTATGTACAATAAACAGCTACAAGCGTATGTGAATGAAAAAAGGGATTATTACAAAATCTGGATGACCACATATTATAACACGACTACAGTAGATTCTTAAGTACACTGTAGATTAGACTGTAATCTCGACTGCTAACTATAGATTGGACCAGACTACACACAAGACTATACACTAGACTATAGGCTGAACAATAGTTAGGCCTTTAGGCTAGTCTATAGTCTAGTCTAGTTTATAGTCTAGTCTATAGTCTAGTTTATAGTCTAATCTATAGCCTAGTCCATAGTCTAGTCCATAGTCTAGTCTATAGTCTAGTCTATAGTCTAGTCTATAGTCTAGTCTATAGCCTAGTCTATAGTCTAGTCTATAGTCTAGTCTATAGTCTAGTCTATAGTCTAGTTTAGTCTATAGTATAGTCTATAGTATAGTCTATAGTCTAGTCTATAGTCTAGTCTATAGTCTAGTCTATAGTCTAGTCTATAGTCTAGTCTATAGTCTAGTCTATAGTCTAGTCTATAGTCTAGTCTATAGTCTAGTCTATAGTCTAGTCTATAGTCTAGTCTATAGTCTAGTCTATAGTCTAGTCTATAGTCTAGTCTATAGTCTAGTCTATAGTCTAGTCTATAGTCTAGTCTATAGTCTAGTCTATAGTCTAGTCTATAGTCTAGTCTATAGTCTAGTCTATAGTCTAGTCTATAGTCTAGTCTATAGTCTAGTCTATAGTCTAGTCTATAGTCTAGTCTAGTCTATAGTCTAGTCTATAGTCTAGTCTATAGTCTAGTCTATAGTCTAGTCTATAGTCTAGTCTATAGTCTAGTCTATAGTCTAGTCTATAGTCTAGTCTATAGTCTAGTCTATAGTCTAGTCTATAGTCTAGTCTATAGTCTAGTCTATAGTCTAGTCTATAGTCTAGTCTATAGTCTAGTCTATAGTCTAGTCTATAGTCTAGTCTATAGTCTAGTCTATAGTCTAGTCTATAGTCTAGTCTATAGTCTAGTCTATAGTCTAGTCTATAGTCTAGTCTATAGTCTAGTCTATAGTCTAGTCTATAGTCTAGTCTATAGTCTAGTCTATAGTCTAGTCTATTGTCTAGTCTATAGTCTAGTCTATAGTCTAGTCTATAGTCTAGTCTATAGTCTAGTCTATAGTCTAGTCTATAGTCTAGTCTATAGTCTTGTCTATAGTCTAGTCTATAGTCTAGTCTATAGTCTAGTCTATAGTCTAGTCTATAGTCTAGTCTATAGTCTAGTCTATAGTCTAGTCTATAGTCTAGTCTATAGTCTAGTCTATAGTCTAGTCTATAGTCTAGTCTATAGTCTAGTCTATAGTCTAGTCTATAGTCTAGTCTATAGTCTAGTCTATAGTCTAGTCTATAGTCTAGTCTATAGTCTAGTCTATAGTCTAGTCTATAGTCTAGTCTATAGTCTAGTCTATAGTCTAGTCTATAGTCTAGTCTATAGTCTAGTCTATAGTCTAGTCTATAGTCTAGTCTATAGTTTAGTCTATAGTCTAGTCTATAGTCTAGTCTATAGTTTAGTCTATCGTCTAGTCTATAGTCTAGTCTATAGTCTAGTCTATAGTCTAGTCTATAGTCTAGTCTATAGTCTAGTCTATAGCTAGTCTATAGTATAGTCTATAGTCTAGTCTATAGTCTAGTCTATAGTCTAGTCTATAGTCTAGTCTATAGTCTAGTCTATAGTCTAGTCTATAGTCTTAGTCTATAGTCTAGTCTATAGTCTAGTCTATAGTCTAGTCTATAGTCTAGTCTATAGTCTAGTCTATAGTCTAGTCTATAGTCTAGTCTATAGTCTAGTCTATAGTCTAGTCTATAGTATAGTCTAAGTCTAGTCTATAGTCTAGTCTATAGTCTAGTCTATAGTCTAGTCTATAGTCTAGTCTATAGTCTAGTCTATTGTCTAATCTATAGTCTAGTCTATAGTCTAGTCTATAGTCTAGTCTATAGTCTAGTCTATAGTCTAGTCTATAGTCTAGTCTATAGTCTAGTCTATAGTCTAGTCTATAGTCTAGTCTATAGTCTAGTCTATAGTCTAATCTATAGTCTAGTCTATAGTCTAGTCTATAGTCCAGTCTATAGTCTAGTCTATAGTCTAGTCTATAGTCTAGTCTATAGTCCAGTCTATAGTCTAGTCTATAGTCTAGTCTATAGTCTAGTCTATAGTAGTCTATAGTCTAGTCTATAGTCTAGTCTATAGTCTAGTCTATAGTCTAGTCTATAGTCTAGTCTATAGTCTAGTCTATAGTCTAGTCTATAGTCTAGTCTATAGTCTAGTCTATAGTCTAGTCTATAGTCTAGTCTATAGTCTAGTCTATAGTCTAGTCTATAGTCTAGTCTATAGTCTAGTCTATAGTCTAGTCTATAGTATAGTCTATAGTCTAGTCTATAGTCTAGTCTATAGTCTAGTCTATAGTCCAGTCTATAGTCATCTATAGTCTAGTCTATAGTCTAGTCTATAGTCCAGTCTATAGTCTAGTCTATAGTCTAGTCTATAGTCTAGTCTATAGTCCAGTCTATAGTCTAGTCTATAGTCTAGTCTATAGTCTAGTCTATAGTCTAATCTATAGTCTAGTCTATAGTCTAGTCTATAGTCTAGTCTATAGTCTAGTCTATAGTCTAGTCTATAGTATAGTCTATAGTCTAGTCTATAGTCTAGTCTATAGTCTAGTCTATTGTCTAGTCTATAGTCTAGTCTATAGTCTAGTCTATTGTCTAGTCTATAGTCTAGTCTATAGTCTAGTCTATTGTCTAGTCTATAGTCTAGTCTATAGTCTAGTCTATTGTCTAGTCTATAGTCTAGTCTATAGTCTAGTCTATAGTCTAGTCTATAGTCTAGTCTATAGTCTAGTCTATAGTCTAGTCCGTAGTCTAGTCTATGGTCTAGTCCGTAGTCTAGTCTATAGTCTAGTCTATAGTCTAGTATATAGTCTAGTCTATAGTCTAGTCTATAGTCTAGTCTATAGTCTAGTCTATAGTCTAGTTATGGTCTAGTCTATAGTCTAGTCTATAGTCTAGTCTATAGTCTAGTCTATAGTCTAGTCTATAGTCTAGTCTATAGTCTAGTCTATAGTCTAGTCTATAGTCTAGTCTATAGTCTAGTCTAGTCTATAGTCTAGTCTATAGTCTAGTCTATAGTCTAGTCTATAGTCTAGTCTAGTCTAGTCTATAGTCTAGTCTATAGTCTAGTCTATAGTCTAGTCTATAGTCTAGTCTATAGTCTAGTCTATAGTCTAGTCCGTAGTCTAGTCTATAGTCTAGTCTATAGTCTAGTCTATAGTCTAGTCTATAGTCTAGTCCGTAGTCTAGTCTATAGTCTAGTCTATAGTCTAGTCCGTAGTCCAGTCTATAGTCTAGTCCGTAGTCTAGTCTATAGTCTAGTCTATAGTCTAGTCTATAGTCTAGTCTATAGTCTAGTCTATAGTCTAGTCTATAGTCTAGTCTATAGTCTAGTCTATAGTCTAGTCTATAGTCTAGTCTATAGTCTAGTCTATAGTCTAGTCTATAGTCTAGTCTATAGTCTAGTCCGTAGTCTAGTCCGTAGTCTAGTCTATAGTCTAGTCTATAGTCTAGTCTATAGTCTAGTCTATAGTCTAGTCTATAGTCTAGTCCGTAGTCTAGTCTATAGTCTAGTCTATAGTCTAGTCTATAGCCTAGTCTATAGTCTAGTCTATAGTCTAGTCTATAGTCTAGTCTATAGTCTAGTCTATAGTCTAGTCCGTAGTCTAGTCTATAGTCTAGTATAGTCTAGTCTATAGTCTAGTCTATAGTCTAGTCTATAGTCTAGTCTATAGTCTAGTCTATAGTCTAGTCTATAGTCTAGTCTATAGTCTAGTCTATAGTCTAGTCTATAGTCTAGTCTATAGTCTAGTCTATAGTCTAGTCTATAGTCTAGTCTATAGTCTAGTCTATAGTCTAGTCTATAGTCTAGTCTAGTCTAGTCTATAGTCTAGTCTATAGTCTAGTCTATAGTCTAGTCTATAGTCTAGTCTATAGTCTAGTCTATAGTCTAGTCTATAGTCTAGTCTATAGTCTAGTCTATAGTCTAGTCTATTCTAGTCTATAGTCTAGTCTATAGTCTAGTCTATAGTCTAGTCTATATTCTAGTCTATAGTCTAGTCTATAGTCTAGTCTATAGTCTAGTCTATAGTCTAGTCTATAGTCTAGTCTATAGTCTAGTCTATAGTCTAGTCTATAGTCTAGTCTATAGTCTAGTCTATAGTCTAGTCTATAGTCTAGTCTATAGTCTAGTCTATAGTCTAATCTATAGTCTAGTCTATAGTCTAGTCTATAGTCTAGTCTATAGTCTAGTCTATAGTCTAGTCTATAGTCTAGTCTATAATCTAGTCTATAGTCTAGTCTATAGTCTAGTCTATAGTCTAGTCTATAGTCTAGTCTATAGTCTAGTCTATAGTCTAGTCTATAGTCTAGTCTATAGGCTAGTTTATAGTCTAGTCTATAGTCTAGTCTATAGTCTAGTCTATAGTCTAGTCTATAGTCTAGTCTATAGTCTAGTCTATAGTCTAGTCTATAGTCTAGTCTATAGTCTAGTCTATAGTCTAGTCTATAGTCTAGTCTATAGTCTAGTCTATAGTCTAGTCTATAGTCTAGTCTATAGTCTAGTCTATAGTCTAGTCTATAGTCTAGTCTATAGTCTAGTCTATAGTCTAGTCTATAGTCTAGTCTATAGTCTAGTCTATAGTCTAGTCTATAGTCTAGTCTATAGTCTAGTCTATAGTCTAGTCTATAGGCTAGTTTAATCTATAGTCCAGATTTAGTCTAAAGTCAAATCTATATTTAACACTAAAATCAAGGTAATAAATTGGACTTAGTTTTAATTTAAAACTATAATCTAGTAAACATTTAGACCAGTCTATAGTCAAGTCTTAATTGTAGATCATAGACATTAGTATCTAAATATTGAAAAAGCTTAATTTTATCCACTTTAATAAATTAAATACAAATCATTAAGAAAATCTTCTTATCTTGTTAAAATTTATATTAAATTCATCACTCATTCCTTCATAAATTCCTTGTTTCTTTGAACATAATTTTAACCTTACATTATACATATGTACGTTCCCATTAAAGGTTATTTCTTGGTATGTATTCAAAAATTTAAGGCCTTTGTAAGATAAAATTCAAGTTATACAAAAACTGTTCATGCTAAATCCTAAAATACTAGCAAATTCTTTATAATTCCCATAGTAGTAACATTTCTTGGTATCACTTGCGGATTTCAAGTGAACAGTTTGTGTTTAATATAATACTCTCATACTATACACATGTATGTAAATTAAAATTATCACACTTGAATAAATTTTGTTTATTAACTAAGCATAAGTTGTTTACCTTCATTCCTTATAATATATACAGTGATAATCAGCTATAATGTGTCAATTTTCGTAAGGATTACTTTTTGTTATAATGATGTTTGACATGTCACATCCGATGTGTGCATAACCTTTCATCTTAAACTTAGGATTCTTTTAAGTGGTGTGATTAAAAGTAATTGTTAAGTTCAAGAAGTATTTGTTGAAACTGTACTAAATTCCTGGAATATATCTAGTTTATTATTAAGTAATTTTGCGTAAATATCAGAGACAGAATGTTCCGCGAGTTGAAGTTTCTCTTCAAAATCGAAGTTTTCTTCTTCATTAGAAATGTTTTGATTTCAGTATTCTGCCAAAATAATGGTTGTAATTTCAATATTTTGACTCTCCTTTGCTTTTGATTCTACCTATTTAACCTTCTTATTACTCGAATTTAATTTGCCTCTTTGTAAATGTTTCGAATTTCACCTAAAATGCCATACTTCCAGAAACTATTTACTATTAGTTATATCATAAAAAATTCATTACTGCCATTGACCTCCATCATAGATAACATTTACCCTGAAAATGTTCACCCTAATGTATACATTAGGAAACTATATGATTCTACAAATAAACAAATCAGAGCCCTTTAAATAAGAATATATCAACTTAACAACAATCAAACAATTTGTTTTTAAAAGTAACATAAAACTATCAAACTAAGCGTCTAGCTTGTATTACTTATTTTATAACCTTCTAAATTTGACAGTTATATTACACCGAAATTCATAAAAAAACAATAACAGAAACCAGCTGTTGCAGTGGTAACTCCTTCTTATTTAATTGGTTGTGCAAAAAACCCAAAAATATGGCAATATTTGTGAACCATATGTTTTTGACAGTGTTTTAACAGTTTGCTTTGTTTTGTGATTTACTAAGTGAAAACGACTGTGTTATTTATTTAAATAATCTTTTTATTTCTATTGAAAGTGTTAAAAAATTTAGCTTTTAAAAATGTCTCTTAAACTCATTAGAATGGCCAATATTTCAAATAGAGTTTTAAGTAAGTAATTAGAATTAAGTCATGAAAGTAGAGAATAGTAATTACATCACAACACACATAGTTGATTTACATGCATATAGATTTCAATGCTATTTATTAATATTAGGGGGAATCTATTAAATATAATTAAATATTTTATGTAGACCTTTATAAAATCAAAGAATTTATTAAAAGAAATTTATGAAATTTATATAATTTTGAAATCTATACTCTTTTCGAACCATATCATTCAAATCTGCTATTGCGACTTTTTTTTGCAAAATTGTTATACTATAATTGTCTTAATGGAAAGTATTGACCCTTGCCTATCAAAGGTTAACAACGCATCTTAATTCTAATACACATTCAATAAGTAAACAGAAACCTATTTATTTTAAGAAATAAATTATTTTAAAGAATTGTTTAAAAGGTTAGTTTGTTATAACTACATGATAAAGTAAAATGTAAAGATTTTTGCAATTTCGGCAAGCTAGACTATGGACTACAATATAGACTAGGCAATAAATTAGATTACAGGCTAGACTATTGCCAGACTAGTCGAGACTGCAGAGTGGACTAAGGACTAGAGTAAAGACAAGACAATAGACTATTTATATTCCTAAACTGTAGGCTATAGATAGCTATAGACTATAGCTAGACTAATAGCCTAGACTAATAGCTAGACTATAGACTAGACTATAGACAGACTATAGACTAGACTAGACTAGACTATAGACTAGACTATAGACTAGACTATAGACTAGACTATAGACGAGACTATAGACTAGACTATAGACTAGACTATAGACTAGACTATAGACTAGACTATAGACTAGACTATAGACTAGACTATAGACTAGACTATAGACTAGACTATAGACTAGACTATAGACTAGACTATAGACTAGACTATACTAGACTATAGACTAGACTATAGACTAGACTATAGACTAGACTATAGACTAGACTATAGACTAGACTATAGACAAGACTATAGACTAGACTATAGACTAGACTATAGACTAGACTATAGACTAGACTATAGACTAGACTATAGACTAGACTATACACTAGACTATAGACTAGACTATAGACTAGACTATAGACTAGACTATAGACTAGACTATAGACTAGACTATAGACTAGACTATAGACTAGACTATAGACTAGACTATAGACTAGACTATAGATTAGACTATAGACTAGACTATAGACTAGACTATAGACTAGACTATAGACTAGACTATAGACTAGACTATAGACTAGACTATAGACCTATAGACTAGACTATAGACTAGACTATAGACTAGACTATAGACTAGACTATAGACTGACTATAGACTAGACGATAGACTAGACTATAGACTAGACTATAGACTAGACTATAGACTAGACCTATTAAGACTAGACTAGACGAGACTATAGACCTAGACTTAGACTAGACGTAGACTAACTATAGACTAGACTATAGACTAGACTATAGACTAGACTATAGACTAGACTATAGACTAGATATAGACTAGACTATAGACTAGACTATAGACTAGACTATAGACTAGACTATAGACTAGACTATAGACCTAGACTATAGACTAGACTATAGACTAGACTATAGACTAGACTATAGACTAGACTATAGACTAGACTATAGACTAACTATAGACTAGACTATACTAGACTAACTAGACTAGACTATAGACTAGACTATAGACTAGACTATAGACTAGACTATAGACTAGCTAGACTAGACTATAGACTAGACTATAGACTAGACTATAGACTAGACTATAGACTAGACTATAGACTAGACTATAGACTAGACTATAGACTAGACTATAGACTAGACTATAGACTAGACTATAGACTAGACTATAGACTAGACTATAGACTAGACTATAGACTAGACTATAGACTAGACTATAGACTAGACTATAGACTAGACTATAGACTAGACTATAGACTAGACTATAGACTAGACTATAGACTAGACTATAGACTAGACTAGACTATAGACTAGACTATAGACTAGACTATAGACTAGACTATAGACTAGACTATAGACTAGACTAGACTATAGACTAGACTAGACTATAGACTAGACTAGACTATAGACTAGACTATAGACTAGACTATAGACTAGACTATAGACTAGACTATAGACTGGACTATAGACTAGACTATAGACTAGACTATAGACTAGACTATAGACTAGACTATAGACTAGACTATAGACTAGACTATAGACTAGACTATAGACTAGACTATAGACTAGACTATAGACTAGACTATAGACTAGACTATAGACTAGACTATAGACTAGACTATAGACTAGACTATAGACTAGACTATAGACTAGACTATAGACTAGACTATAGACTAGACTATAGACTAGACTATAGACTAGACTATAGACTAGACTATAGACTAGACTATAGACTAGACTAGACTAGACTAGACTAGACTATAGACTAGACTATAGACTAGACTATAGACTAGACTATAGACTAGACTATAACTAGACTATAGACTAGACTATAGACTAGACTATAGACTAGACTATAGACTAGATTATAGACTAGACTATAGACTAGACTATAGACTAGACTAGAGACTAGACTATAGACTAGACTATAGACTAGACTATAGAGTAGATTATGATTGCGAAAATCATTTTAGATTCTATAAAGCGTTGTTTTTCAAACATTACTTCGAATTTTCGATTTGCATTGTTATCAGGTGCTTCTAGTCGAGATACTGGGGTTTAAAAGTTAGTTGCATATTTTATCCTAAAATAAGATGTAAACAACTTACTAACAAGTAATAATAACCGGTTTGTAAAAAATACACGATAAAAGTGTTAGACAATGAAAATTCCCCAATAATGTAGTATTGTTGGCAATAAATTATATTGTTATTTAATTAATTGCATTTTACAAGCTCATTTTAGTTATAAACTCCGTTAATGTAACTTAGGTTGTGTTAGCAATGCATTCGCTGTGCTTCTTAAATATTTAAATAAAATGCAACTTTTTATTTCACTTGAAATAGTAATCTAACCTCTATTTAGATAAGATTGTTATAGCTTTCTGGTAACTATTAAAATAAATTTCAACAATTTAAATTTTTCTGAATTATCTTTAATTAAAGTGTTTAGAAAATAAAAAGTGTAACACGAAAATAGTTCAATAATTATTGATTTTAGTAATAATAATAAATAGTTTGTTATTTTCTTAAGTATGTAAATATTTATATCATAATAAACATATAAAATGTAAACAATAAATATGACAGGAAATGTGCATGTGCTGCTCATCCATGAGACTAGTAAACAATCAAACCAACACGAAACACTTAAATGGAAAATTGTTGACAAAAAATAAACCGAAAATTTTGAAGTAAACAACAAACATAAATAAGAAACAACAAAATAATATTTATTATGGAGGCTAAACAAGGGAAAACTTATTTGATTTGATCTTCTTAAAGAAAAATCATTCATTATTAACGTGACATTATGAGAATTTATAAATAATTATTTCAACATGCACACACACACACACACACTTTCAACCGTTCAAGAATATTTTAAAAAAGACAACACTTTTTTAATAAGAGGATTTTAAAATAAAGTAAATTTTTAGTGAGGATCAATGACCCCTTTTGTTTTTGGGGCCATTTTATGTTATTGTTTTCTTTTTAACAAAATTACAAGACACATTCCACTGACTAACTGTTGCATTTATTTTGTTGTTTTATTTAAAAAAAATATCTTTCGGGAAGGTCAAGCTCAAACTTAAAGACATTTTTTTTAATGTTTTTCACGAGAAAAACGTAAACGTATTGTTTTATACCCATTGTACTCAATGCTCAAACATGTGTAGATTGCATGATGAAATCAAAAGATCTTTGTGACGTCATGCTGTCTTAATTTTATAAATATAATTCCAAACCATTAAAAATAAACAATTAAATTTTAATTTTTTTTGGTTTCAAAAATAAACAAAACAATTTGGTTTATTTTTCTTATCAATTAGATAGTTTTCAAAATATTTATGTTTGACTATAATCCAAATCTGTCTTATTTTTGAAAACATTTAATAAATAAATATTATTCACACATACATATGTATGCATTTATGTTTATGTTTATAAACATTAATAGTAGAGACACATGTATGTACATAAAGATGTTGGTGATAAAACAAAATTTCTAT